>NW_027440423.1:541417-706417 GCF_031893055.1 Leptodactylus fuscus
TAATCTGCTCTATAACCTGTAGATAGGACACTATATACAATCTGCTCTATAACCTGTAGATAGGACACTATATACAATCTGCTCTATAACCTGTAGATAGGACACTATATACAATCTGCTCTATAACCTGTAGATAGGACACTATATACAATCTGCCCTCTATAACCTGTAGATAGGACACTATATACAATCTGCTCTATAACCTGTAGATAGGACACTATATACAATCTGCTCTATAACCTGTAGATAGGACACTATATACAATCTGCTCCTCTATAACCTGTAGATAGGACACTATATACAATCTGCTCCTTATAACCTGTAGATAGGACACTATATACAATCTGCTCTATAACCTGTAGATAGGACACTATATACAATCTGCTCCTCTATACCCTGTAGATAGGACACTATATACAATCTGCTCCTCTATACCCTGTAGATAGGACACTATATACAATCTGCTCCTCTATAACCTGTAGATAGGACACTATATACAATCTGCTCCTCTATATCCTGTAGATAGGACACTATATACAATCTGCTCTATAACCTGTAGATAGGACATTATATACAATCTGCTCCTCTATAACCTGTAGATAGGACACTATATACAATCTGCTCCTCTATAACCTGTAGATAGGACACTATATACAATCTGCTCCTCTATAACCTGTAGATAGGACACTATATACAATCTGCCCCTCTATAACCTGTAGATAGGACACTATATACAATCTGCTCCTCTATAACCTGTAGATAGGACACTATATACAATCTGCTCTATAACCTATAGATAGGACACTATATACAATCTGCTCTATAACCTGTAGATAGGACACTATGTACAATCTGCTCTATAACCTGTAGATAGGACACTATATACAATCTGCTCCTCTATAACCTGTAGATAGGACACTATATACAATCTGCTCCTCTACAACCTGTAGATAGGACACTATATACAATCTGCTCCTCTATAACCTGTAGATAGGACACTATATACAATCTGCCCCTCTATAACCTGTAGATAGGACACTATATACAATCTGCTCCTCTATAACCTGTAGATAGGACACTATATACAATCTGCTCTATAACCTATAGATAGGACACTATATACAATCTGCTCTATAACCTGTAGATAGGACACTATATACAATCTGCTCTATAACCTGTAGATAGGACACTATATACAATCTGCTCCTCTATAACCTGTAGATAGGACACTATATACAATCTGCTCCTCTATAACCTGTAGATAGGACACTATATACAATCTGCTCCTCTATAACCTGTAGATAGGACACTATATACAATCTGCTCCTCTATAACCTGTAGATAGGACACTATATACAATCTGCTCCTCTATAACCTGTAGATAGGACACTATATACAATCTGCTCCTCTATATCCTGTAGATAGGACACTATATACAATCTGCTCCTCTATAACCTGTAAATAGGACACTATATACAATCTGCCGCTCTATAACCTGTAGATAGGACACTATATACAATCTGCTCCTCTATAACCTGTAGATAGGACACTATATACAATCTGCTCCTCTATAACCTGTAGATAGGACACTATATACAATCTGCTCCTCTATAACCTGTAGATAGGACACTATATACAATCTGCTCCTCTATAACCTGTAAATAGGACACTATATACAATCTGCTCCTCTATAACCTGTAAATAGGACACTATATACAATCTGCTCCTCTATAACCTGTAGATAGGACACTATATACAATCTGCCGCTCTATAACCTGTAGATAGGACACTATATACAATCTGCTCCTCTATAACCTGTAGATAGGACACTATATACAATCTGCTCCTCTATAACCTGTAGATAGGACACTATATACAATCTGCTCCTGTATAACCTGTAGATAGGACACTATATACAATCTGCCTCTATAACCTGTAGATAGGACACTATATACAATCTGCTCCTCTGTAACCTGTAGATAGGACACTATATACAATCTGCTCTATAACCTGTAGATAGGACACTATATACAATCTGCTCCTCTATAACCTGTAGATAGGACACTATATACAATCTGCTCTATAACCTGTAGATAGGACACTATATACAATCTGCTCCTCTATAACCTGTAGATAGGACACTATATACAATCTGCTCTATAACCTGTAGATAGGACACTATATACAATCTGCTGTATAACCTGTAGATAGGACACTATATACAATCTGCCCCTCTATAACCTAGTAGATAGGACACTATATACAATCTGCTCCTCTATAACCTGTAGATAGGACACTATATACAATCTGCTCCTCTATAACCTGTAGATAGGACACTATATACAATCTGCTCCTCTATAACCTGTAGATAGGACACTATATACAATCTGCTCCTCTATAACCTGTAGATAGGACACTATATACAATCTGCTCCTCTATAACCTGTAGATAGGACACTATATACAATCTGCTCCTCTATAACCTGTAGATAGGACACTATATACAATCTGCTCCTCTATAACCTGTAGATAGGACACTATATACAATCTGCTCTATAACCTGTAGATAGGACACTATATACAATCTGCTCCTCTATATCCTGTAGATAGGACACTATATACAATCTGCTCCTCTATAACCTGTAAATAGGACACTATATACAATCTGCTCCTCTATAACCTGTAAATAGGACACTATATACAATCTGCTCCTCTATAACCTGTAGATAGGACACTATATACAATCTGCCGCTCTATAACCTGTAGATAGGACACTATATACAATCTGCTCCTCTTTAACCTGTAGATAGGACACTATATACAATCTGCTCCTCTATAACCTGTAGATAGGACACTATATACAATCTGCTCCTCTATAACCTGTAGATAGGACACTATATACAATCTGCTCCTCTATAACCTGTAGATAGGACACTATATACAATCTGCTCCTGTATAACCTGTAGATAGGACACTATATACAATCTGCTCTATAACCTGTAGATAGGACACTATATACAATCTGCTCCTCTGTAACCTGTAGATAGGACACTATATACAATCTGCTCTATAACCTGTAGATAGGACACTATATACAATCTGCTCCTCTATAACCTGTAGATAGGACACTATATACAATCTGCTCTATAACCTGTAGATAGGACACTATATACAATCTGCTCCTCTATAACCTGTAGATAGGACACTATATACAATCTGCTCTATAACCTGTAGATAGGACACTATATACAATCTGCTGTATAACCTGTAGATAGGACACTATATACAATCTGCCCCTCTATAACCTATAGATAGGACACTATATACAATCTGCTCCTCTATAACCTGTAGATAGGACACTATATACAATCTGCTCCTCTATAACCTGTAGATAGGACACTATATACAATCTGCTCCTCTATAACCTGTAGATAGGACACTATATACAATCTGCTCCTCTATAACCTGTAGATAGGACACTATATACAATCTGCTCCTCTATAACCTGTAGATAGGACACTATATACAATCTGCTCTATAACCTGTAGATAGGACACTATATACAATCTGCTCCTCTATAACCTGTAGATAGGACACTATATACAATCTGCTCCTCTATAACCTGTAGATAGGACACTATATACAATCTGCTCCTCTATAACCTGTAGATAGGACACTATATACAATCTGCTCCTCTATAACCTGTAGATAGGACACTATATACAATCTGCTCCTCTATAACCTGTAGATAGGACACTATATACAATCTGCTCTATAACCTATAGATAGGACACTATATACAATCTGCTCTATAACCTGTAGATAGGACACTATATACAATCTGCTCCTCTATAACCTGTAGATAGGACACTATATACAAGCTGCTCTATAACCTGTAGATAGGACACTATATACAATCTGCTCCTCTATAACCTGTAGATAGGACACTATATACAATCTGCTCCTCTATAACCTGTAGATAGGACACTATATACAATCTGCTCTATAACCTGTAGATAGGACACTATATACAATCTGCTGTATAACCTGTAGATAGGACACTATATACAATCTGCCCCTCTATAACCTATAGATAGGACACTATATACAATCTGCTCCTCTATACCCTGTAGATAGGACACTATATACAATCTGCTCCTCTATAACCTGTAGATAGGACACTATATACAATCTGCTCCTCTATAACCTGTAGATAGGACACTATATACAATCTGCTCCTCTATAACCTGTAGATAGGACACTATATACAATCTGCTCCTCTATAACCTGTAGATAGGACACTATATACAATCTGCTCTATAACCTGTAGATAGGACACTATATACAATCTGCTCCTCTATAACCTGTAGATAGGACACTATATACAATCTGCTCCTCTATAACCTGTAGATAGGACACTATATACAATCTGCTCCTCTATAACCTGTAGATAGGACACTATATACAATCTGCCCCTCTATAACCTGTAGATAGGACACTATATACAATCTGCCCCTGTATAACCTGTAGATAGGACACTATATACAATCTCCTCTATAACCTGTAGATAGGACACTATATACAATCTGCTCCTCTATAACCTGTAGATAGGACACTATATACAATCTGCTCCTCTATAACCTGTAGATAGGACACTATATACAATCTGCTCCTCTATAACCTGTAGATAGGACACTATATACAATCTGCTCCTCTATAACCTGTAGATAGGACACTATATACAATCTGCTCCTCTATAGCCTGTAGATAGGACACTATATACAATCTGCTCCTCTATAACCTGTAGATAGGACACTATATACAATCTGCTCTATAACCTGTAGATAGGACACTATATACAATCTGCCCCTCTATAACCTGTAGATAGGACACTATATACAATCTGCCCCTGTATAACCTGTAGATAGGACACTATATACAATCTCCTCTATAACCTGTAGATAGGACACTATATACAATCTGCTCCTCTATAACCTGTAGATAGGACACTATATACAATCTGCCCCTCTATAACCTGTAGATAGGACACTATATACAATCTGCTGTATAACCTGTAGATAGGACACTATATACAATCTGCCCCTGTATAACCTGTAGATAGGACACTATATACAATCTGCCCCTCTATAACCTGTAGATAGGACACTATATACAATCTGCTCCTCTATAACCTGTAGATAGGACACTATATACAATCTGCTCCTCTATAACCTGTAGATAGGACACTATATACAATCTGCTCCTCTATAACCTGTAGATAGGACACTATATACAATCTGCTCCTGTATAACCTGTAGATAGGACACTATATACAATCTGCTCCTCTATAACCTGTAGATAGGACACTATATACAATCTGCTCCTGTATAACCTGTAGATAGGACACTATATACAATCTGCTCTATAACCTGTAGATAGGACACTATATACAATCTGCTCTATAACCTGTAGATAGGACACTATATACAATCTGCTCCTCTATAACCTGTAGATAGGACACTATATACAATCTGCTCCTCTATAACCTGTAGATAGGACACTATATACAATCTGCTCCTCTATAACCTGTAGATAGGACACTATATACAATCTGCTCCTCTATATCCTGTAGATAGGACACTATATACAATCTGCTCCTCTATAACCTGTAGATAGGACACTATATACAATCTGCTCTATAACCTGTAGATAGGACACTATATACAATCTGCTGTATAACCTGTAGATAGGACACTATATACAATCTGCCCCTCTATAACCTATAGATAGGACACTATATACAATCTGCTCCTCTATACCCTGTAGATAGGACACTATATACAATCTGCTCCTCTATAACCTGTAGATAGGACACTATATACAATCTGCTCCTCTATAACCTGTAGATAGGACACTATATACAATCTGCTCCTCTATAACCTGTAGATAGGACACTATATACAATCTGCTCCTCTATAACCTGTAGATAGGACACTATATACAATCTGCTCCTCTATAACCTGTAGATAGGACACTATATACAATCTGCTCCTCTATAACCTGTAGATAGGACACTATATACAATCTGCTCCTCTATAACCTGTAGATAGGACACTATATACAATCTGCTCCTCTATAACCTGTAGATAGGACACTATATACAATCTGCTCCTCTATAACCTGTAGATGGGACACTATATACAATCTGCTCCTCTATAACCTGTAGATAGGACACTATATACAATCTGCTCTATAACCTGTAGATAGGACACTATATACAATCTGCTCCTCTATAACCTGTAGATAGGACACTATATACAATCTGCTCCTCTATAACCTGTAGATAGGACACTATATACAATCTGCTCCTCTATAACCTGTAGATAGGACACTATATACAATCTGCTCCTCTATAACCTGTAGATGGGACACTATATACAATCTGCTCCTCTATAACCTGTAGATAGGACACTATATACAATCTGCTCTATAACCTGTAGATAGGACACTATATACAATCTGCCCCTCTATAACCTGTAGATAGGACACTATATACAATCTGCTCCTCTATAACCTGTAGATAGGACACTATATACAATCTGCTCCTCTATAACCTGTAGATAGGACACTATATACAATCTGCTCCTCTATAACCTGTAGATAGGACACTATATACAATCTGCCCCTCTATAACCTGTAGATAGGACACTATATACAATCTGCTGTATAACCTGTAGATAGGACACTATATACAATCTGCTCTATAACCTGTAGATAGGACACTATATACAATCTGCTCCTCTATAACCTGTAGATAGGACACTATATACAATCTGCCCCTCTATAACCTGTAGATGGGACACTATATACAATCTGCTCTATAACCTGTAGATAGGACACTATATACAATCTGCTCCTCTATAACCTGTAGATAGGACACTATATACAATCTGCTCCTCTATAACCTGTAGATAGGACACTATATACAATCTGCCCCTCTATAACCTGTAGATAGGACACTATATACAATCTGCTCCTCTATAACCTGTAGATAGGACACTATATACAATCTGCTCTATAACCTGTAGATAGGACACTATATACAATCTGCTCCTCTATAACCTGTAGATAGGACACTATATACAATCTGCTCCTCTATAACCTGTAGATAGGACACTATATACAATCTGCTCCTCTATAACCTGTAGATAGGACACTATATACAATCTGCTCCTTTATAACCTGTAGATAGGACACTATATACAATCTGCTATATATCATGCTGCCTGTAGATGGCGCTGTATTGTCATGCTGTCAGGCTCCCTGTATATATTACATTGTAGTCTCTGTATACTCTCTATATTCTTCATGTCTCGGTCATTGATCTGTTTCGGTTCGTTCATTTTCTTACAGATTTTTCTTTGTCTCCTTCTTGTATCTTATTCTCTCTGATTTCTTATTATTTCTTCTCCTTCCTGTAATCTTTGGCGGTTTTCTTTCTCTTCTCTCGGTGTGTCGGTCTCTTCCCGGTGCAGTATTCGGTATTGATGGTTGCCGCAGAGCTGACAATCTTTCCTGCCCGCACAGTAATTAGGTGTCTGTAAATCTCATGAGATCCCAGAGGGGGAGCCAGCGGGCTGCAGGAGACGCCGCTCGCACATGTTCCACCAGGAGGCAGCAGCGGGGTCCACAGATTTGGTAGTACAAACAATTTGCACTCTATAAATAAATGGCGGTGTCAGAATCAGGACAATCTGTTTCCAGAACACAGAAATCCCTCAACTCTTATCTGACTGTTCCAGAAATATCACACAAGTCTCCCAGACACCTGGATGGGGTATATAGGGGTATATAGAAGGACACCGGGCGGGGATAGCAGTCACATCGCAGGTGGCCAATACAAGTCACCAATATTCTGCAAGTGGCAAATACTCTGCAAATGACTAATAAAAGTCACCAATACTCTGCAAGGAGCCAATACAAGTGACCAATACTCTGCAAGTGGCCAATAATCTGCAAGTGGCCAATAATCTGCAAGTGGCCAATAATCTGCAAGTAGCCAATAATCTACAAGTAGCCAATAATCTGCAAGTGGCCAATACTCAGCAAACGGCCAGCTGACTTCTGCAACTCCAAGTAAAGTCACTAAGGTTGTATCTATGTATTACCTAGGTAAGGGCCACTGCATGTATGCTGTCTATGTGATAGGGGACGGGGCCACTGATACTTTGCGGCCCCCTTAGGACATGCATACACCTTACAATGTTCCTCCAGCTATAAAACCACTTGTCATAAATCACTAGTGAGGTGAGAATAAGAAATTCTGCACTCCACTGAGCAGTCTACAGAGAGGGGAGGAGGAGGAGGAGAAGGAGGAGGAGGCTGCTGGAAAGGCCACACAAATAGCTGCAGCTGCTGTCTGGGTGTTTGTGACGGGGCCGCTGCTGTCTAGCTGTCTGTGACGGGGCCGCTGTTGTCTCTGTGTATGTGACGGGGCCGCTGCTGTCTGGGTGTTTGTGACGGGGCCGCTGCTGTCTGGGTGTTTGTGACGGGGCCGCTGTTGTCTCTGTGTATGTGACGGGGCCGCTGCTGTCTATGTGTATGTGACGGGGCCGCTGCTGTCTGGGTGTTTGTGACGGGGCCGCTGCTGTCTATGTGTTTGTGACGGGGCCGCTGCTGTCTGTGATGGGGCCGCTGCTGTCTCTGTGTTTGTGACGGGGCCGCTGCTGTCTGTGACGGGGCCGCTGCTGTCTCTGTGTATGTGACGGGGCCGCTGTTGTCTCTGTGTATGTGACGGGGCCGCTGCTGTCTGGGTGTTTGTGACGGGGCCGCTGCTGTCTGGGTGTTTGTGACGGGGCCGCTGCTGTCTATGTGTCTGTGACGGGGCCGCTGCTGTCTATGTGTCTGTGACGGGGCCGCTGCTGTCTGTGACGGGGCCGCTGCTGTCTCTGTGTATGTGACGGGGCCGCTGCTGTCTGTGACGGGGCCGCTGCTGTCTGTGTGTGTGACGGGGCCGCTGCTGTCTGTGTGTGTGACGGGGCCGCTGCTGTCTGTGACGGGGCCGCTGCTGTCTCTGTGTATGTGACGGGGCCGCTGCTGTCTGTGTGTGTGACGGGGCCGCTGCTGTCTGTGACGGGGCCGCTGCTGTCTCTGTGTATGTGACGGGGCCGCTGCTGTCTGGGTGTTTGTGACGGGGCCGCTGCTGTCTGGGTGTTTGTGATGGGGCCGCTGCTGTCTATGTGTCTGTGACGGGGCCGCTGTTGTCTCTGTGTATGTGACGGGGCCGCTGCTGTCTGTGTGTGTGACGGGGCCGCTGCTGTCTGTGACGGGGCCGCTGCTGTCTCTGTGTATGTGACGGGGCCGCTGCTGTCTCTGTGTATGTGACGGGGCCGCTGCTGTCTGTGTGTGTGACGGGGCCGCTGCTGTCTGTGACGGGGCCGCTGCTGTCTCTGTGTATGTGACGGGGCCGCTGCTGTCTGGGTGTTTGTGACGGGGCCGCTGCTGTCTGGGTGTTTGTGACGGGGCCGCTGCTGTCTATGTGTCTGTGACGGGGCCGCTGCTGTCTGTGACGGGGCCGCTGCTGTCTCTGTGTATGTGACGGGGCCGCTGCTGTCTGTGACGGGGCCGCTGCTGTCTGTGTGTGTGACGGGGCCGCTGCTGTCTGTGTGTGTGACGGGGCCGCTGCTGTCTGTGACGGGGCCGCTGCTGTCTCTGTGTATGTGACGGGGCCGCTGCTGTCTGTGTGTGTGACGGGGCCGCTGCTGTCTGTGACGGGGCCGCTGCTGTCTCTGTGTCTGTGACGGGGCCGCTGCTGTCTGTGACGGGGCCGCTGCTGTCTGGGTGTTTGTGACGGGGCCGCTGCTGTCTATGTGTCTGTGACGGGGCCGCTGCTGTCTCTGTGTATGTGACGGGGCCGCTGCTGTCTGTGACGGGGCCACTGCTGTCTCTGTGTTTGTGACGGGGCCGCTGCTGTCTCTGTGTATGTGACGGGGCCGCTGCTGTCTGGGTGTTTGTGACGGGGCCGCTGCTGTCTATGTGTTTGTGTCGGGGCCGCTGCTGTCTCTGTGTTTGTGACGGGGCCGATGCTGTCTCTGTGTTTGTGACGGGGCCGCTGCTGTCTGTGACGGGGCCGCTGCTGTCTGTGACGGGGCCGCTGCTGTCTGTGACGGGGCCGCTGCTGTCTGTGACGGGGCCGCTGCTGTCTGGGTGTTTGTGACAGGGCTGCTGCTGTCTCTGTGTTTGTGACGGGGCCGCTGCTGTCTGTGTGTCTGTGACGGGGCCGCTGCTGTCTCTGTGTATGTGACGGGGCCGCTGCTGTCTCTGTGTATGTGACGGGGCCGCTGCTGTCTATGTGTCTGTGACGGGGCCGCTGCTGTCTGTGTGTCTGTGACAGGGCCGCTGCTGTCTCTGTGTTTGTGACGGGGCCGCTGCTGTCTATGTGTCTGTGACGGGGCCGCTGCTGTCTCTGTGTTTGTGACGGGGCCGCTGCTGTCTCTGTGTATGTGACGGGGCCGCTGCTGTCTGTGTGTCTGTGACGGGGCCGCTGCTGTCTGGGTGTTTGTGACGGGGCCGCTGCTGTCTGTGACGGGGCCGCTGCTGTCTCTGTGTATGTGACGGGGCCGCTGTTGTCTCTGTGTATGTGACGGGGCCGCTGTTGTCTCTGTGTATGTGACGGGGCCGCTGTTGTCTCTGTGTTTGTGACGGGGCCGCTGCTGTCTGTGTGTATGTGATGGGGCCGCTGCTGTCTATGTGTTTGTGACGGGGCCGCTGCTGTCTATGTGTGTGTGACGGGGCCGCTGCTGTCTATGTGTGTGTGACGGGGCCGCTGCTGTCTATGTGTATGTGATGGGGCCGCTGCTGTCTATGTGTATGTGACGGGGCCGCTGCTGTCTCTGTGTTTGTGACGGGGCCGCTGCTGTCTCTGTGTATGTGACGGGGCCGCTGCTGTCTGTGTGTCTGTGACGGGGCCGCTGCTGTCTATGTGTATGTGACGGGGCCGCTGCTGTCTCTGTGTTTGTGACGGGGCCGCTGCTGTCTATGTGTGTGTGACGGGACCGCTGCTGTCTGTGTGTCACGGGATGGTTAGAGTCTATACTATAGGCAATGTGTAATATATATTTCATGTGGAATGTATTCTCTAACCTGTTATATACATCAATGTGTAGTTGGTTGATTAGGGTCTAGTGTGTTAGCACATTGTATGCAAATACCTCTAACTAGTGAGGACAATGGGTGGAGATAATCTGATCCGTGTCTCCAAGAAGATGTTGGATGGTGCATTGTCCATAGTAGACAGGGAGTCTGCTCTCCTTGGTATAGGTGAGGGGGGAAGGATCTGTGACTCAGCCCTTCCCACCCACAGATATAGGTGTAACAGTCTTAGTATATAGTTGTAGCTAGCAGTTAGTATGTGTTAGCCGGCCTGTGCACAGCTCTGCAGAGAGCCAGGATTTAGTTACAGGACCAAGGAACCAAAGTTATCATTGGATTGTGACTTCTGTGGACTTATTGTTATTACGGTTGATGTGACCGCCGCCGGCTACTAACTTTGTGGATTACAATAAATTGCTGTTGTCTCCCGACCTCTTGCGTCCGTGTTGATTCAAGATATCCTCCGGAGGAAGGACGTATACCTTTGCTCCGTGACACTGTGTGTATGTGACGGGGCCGCTGCTGTCTCTGTGTATGTGACGGGGCCGCTGCTGTCTCTGTGTATGTGACGGGGCCGCTGCTGTCTGTGACGGGGCCGCTGCTGTCTATGTGTTTGGATCGGGGCCGCTGCTGTCTATGTGTTTGTGTCGGGGCCGCTGCTGTCTGTGTGTCTGTGACGGGGCCGCTGCTGTCTATGTGTCTGTGACGGGGCCGCTGCTGTCTGTGTGTCTGTGACAGGGCCGCTGCTGTCTCTGTGTTTGTGACGGGGCCGTTGCTGTCTCTGTGTATGTGACGGGGCCGCTGCTGTCTGTGTGTTTGTGACGGGGCCGCTGCTGTCTGTGTGTTTGGGACGGGGCCGTTGCTGTCTCTGTGTATGTGACGGGGCCGCTGCTGTCTATGTGTATGTGACGGGGCCGCTGCTGTCTATGTGTATGTGACGGGGCCGCTGCTGTCTATGTGTTTGTGACGGGGCCGCTGTTGTCTCTGTGTCTGTGACGGGGCCGCTGCTGTCTATGTGTATGTGACGGGGCCGCTGCTGTCTATGTGTATGTGACGGGGCCGCTGCTGTCTATGTGTTTGTGACGGGGCCGCTGCTGTCTATGTGTATGTGACGGGGCCGCTGCTGTCTATGTGTATGTGACGGGGCCGCTGCTGTCTCTGTGTTTGTGACGGGGCCGTTGCTGTCTCTGTGTATGTGACGGGGCCGCTGCTGTCTGTGTGTTTGTGACGGGGCCGCTGCTGTCTGTGTGTTTGGGACGGGGCCGTTGCTGTCTCTGTGTATGTGACGGGGCCGCTGCTGTCTATGTGTATGTGACGGGGCCGCTGCTGTCTATGTGTATGTGACGGGGCCGCTGCTGTCTATGTGTTTGTGACGGGGCCGCTGTTGTCTCTGTGTCTGTGACGGGGCCGCTGCTGTCTATGTGTATGTGACGGGGCCGCTGCTGTCTCTGTGTATGTGACGGGGCCGCTGCTGTCTATGTGTTTGTGACGGGGCCGCTGCTGTCTATGTGTATGTGACGGGGCCGCTGCTGTCTCTGTGTATGTGACGGGGCCGCTGCTGTCTATGTGTTTGTGACGGGGCCGCTGTTGTCTATGTGTATGTGACGGGGCCGCTGCTGTCTATGTGTATGTGACGGGGCCGCTGCTGTCTATGTGTATGTGACGGGGCCGCTGCTGTCTATGTGTTTGTGACGGGGCCGCTGCTGTCTATGTGTATGTGACGGGGCCGCTGCTGTCTATGTGTTTGTGACGGGGCCGCTGTTGTCTCTGTGTATGTGACGGGGCCGCTGCTGTCTATGTGTTTGTGACGGGGCCGCTGTTGTCTCTGTGTCTGTGACGGGGCCGCTGCTGTCTATGTGTATGTGACGGGGCCGCTGCTGTCTATGTGTATGTGACGGGGCCGCTGCTGTCTCTGTGTTTGTGACGGGGCCGCTGCTGTCTATGTGTATGTGACGGGGCCGCTGCTGTCTATGTGTATGTGACGGGGCCGCTGTTGTCTCTGTGTCTGTGACGGGGCCGCTGCTGTCTCTGTGTTTGTGACGGGGCCGCTGCTGTCTATGTGTATGTGACGGGGCTGCTGCTGTCTATGTGTATGTGACGGGGCCGCTGCTGTCTATGTGTATGTGACGGGGCCGCTGCTGTCTATGTGTATGTGACGGGGCCGCTGCTGTCTATGTGTATGTGACGGGGCCGCTGCTGTCTATGTGTATGTGACGGGGCCGCTGCTGTCTATGTGTATGTGACGGGGCCGCTGCTGTCTATGTGTATGTGACGGGGCCGCTGCTGTCTCTGTGTTTGTGACGGGGCCGCTGCTGTCTATGTGTATGTGACGGGGCCGCTGCTGTCTATGTGTATGTGACGGGGCCGCTGTTGTCTCTGTGTCTGTGACGGGGCCGCTGCTGTCTCTGTGTTTGTGACGGGGCCGCTGCTGTCTATGTGTATGTGACGGGGCCGCTGCTGTCTATGTGTATGTGACGGGGCCGCTGCTGTCTATGTGTATGTGACGGGGCCGCTGCTGTCTATGTGTATGTGACGGGGCCGCTGCTGTCTATGTGTATGTGACGGGGCCGCTGCTGTCTATGTGTATGTGACGGGGCCGCTGCTGTCTATGTGTATGTGACGGGGCCGCTGCTGTCTATGTGTATGTGACGGGGCCGCTGCTGTCTATGTGTATGTGACGGGGCCGCTGCTGTCTCTGTGTTTGTGACGGGGCCGCTGCTGTCTGTGTGTATGTGACGGGGCCGCTGCTGTCTCTGTGTTTGTGACGGGGCCGCTGCTGTCTGTGTGTATGTGACGGGGCCGCTGCTGTCTCTGCTCGGCTGTAACTGAAGATGAAACTTCCCACTGCAGACAATGAGGCAATAAAAGAATTCTCAGCATTTACGGCCTCCCCCTCCCCCTTCCCTCTCCATAGACTTCTGTATGTGATCTGCGCAGCAATGATAAGGAGCAGAGCGCAGTCTAATAGGTGGGGAAAGAAACCGATCTCCTTCATATGACTCCTCATGGCGTCTTATCTTCCCTGCGCTGTTCATTGAAGTGGATTTATAATCGGAGGTTCCCTTTAGTAGGAGATCTGGAGAGGAGATTGTCCTGAGACATCGTTGTCTGGTCTGAGGATCCACAAAACCTACAAGGTCAGACTCCAATAACTGCAAGACAAGAAGAATAACCGGAGAAATGTCTCAGCAAAGTGGACGGCGAATCTCAATAACCCGGAAAACGTGCGAATCCTCGTAAACGTGAAGGTTACAGCGGGAAATGAGAAGGAAAAAACGTAGAAATAAAGTAAGAGCTTCAGCGAACGCAATGACCTTTACATCACCGGAACGTTCTGTAACCAGGGACCCGCCGGTACACTATACATACTGTGCAAAAGTTTTAGCCAGGAGTGAAAACAAAAGCTGTGCAGTAAGAAGCTTCCAGACACAGAAGGGTTAATAGTCTATGATGTGAATAAAGGAAAGAGAAATGTAAATATTCTGAATATTCGCTGTGACCTTTGCCCTTTGCCTTCTTCTCAGTCCTTGCAGACAGTCCTGGGCAGGGAGGTTGTTCCCGCCGCCATCTTGGAGGACTAAGCCCAGATCTTCTGTGGATGTTGCTCCAATCCATCAGTTTCTTCCTGTCACCCCAGACAGACTGGAGGAGGAGGAGACCAGGGCTTGATCAGTGGGGGCGGGGTCATCACTTCCAGGACTCTGTGTCCCAATATAAACCTCTCTCCCCTGCTCGCTGGTGTATCGGGAGATTTATGGAGGAGAAACTGGAAGAAGAAGATGTCTGCACCATTCACTGCCAAGAAGGAGAAGATTAACCATTTAATGACAAACGTGGCAGCTGGTCAGAATATAGTCACAGGGGCCGGGTGCGGCACAGAAGGGGTGCAGTCACAGTGTGGGGGTGGGGATGATGTCTGTGGCCTCATCTTATATATAGTTATAGGCAGTATTGTCCTCCAACTGGTCATATGTCAGGAGATCAGACATTACTGAGGGGCCAACAATGTTCTAATTCATCTTCACATTTGTAAGTTGTCACGGAGAAAAGGTATACGTCTTCCTCCGGATGGTCTTTTGAATCAACACGGACGCAAGAGGTCGGGAGACAACAGCAATTTATTGTAATCCACAAAGTTAGTAGCCGGCGGCGGTCACATCAACCGTAATAACAATAAGTCCACAGAAGTCACAATCCAATGATAGCTTTGGCTCCTTGGTCCTGTAACTAAATCCTGGCTCTCTGCAGAGCTGTGCACAGGCCGGCTAACACATACTAACTGCTAGCTATATACTATATACTAAGACTGTTACACCTATATCTGTGGGGGGGAAGGGCTGAGTCACAGATCCTTCCCCCCTCACCTATACCAAGGAGAGCAGACTCCCTGTCTACTATGGACAATGCACCATCCAACATCTTCTTGGAGACACCGATCAGATTATCTCCACCCATTGTCCTCACTGGTCCTCACTAGTTAGAGGTATTTGCATACAATGTGCTAACACACTAGACCCCAATCAGCCAACTACACATTGATGTATACAACAGGTTAGAGAATACATTCCACATGAAATATATATTACACATTGCCTATAGTATAGACTCTAACCATCCCGTGACAACCCCTCCCCCTCTCAAAACATGTGCATGACACAATTGGCCTACACAGGTAAATTGGGGAATGCACATCAGTCTCTATAGGTCATATGTCCTCCTGCCGGGATAACCCATCCGCGTTCTGGTGTTGGTTCCCTCGGCGGTGCTGAATGGTAAAGTTGTAGGGTTGAAGGGCTGGCATCTGGCAGAAAATCCGGTCGATCCATGTTGGCGTCTCCCTGAGCTTGGCTTCGGGTCACTGCTCCCACAAAGTGGCACTGTAGATTTCCAACATCGTTGCCTAACAGAACATCGGCCGGCAGCCCGCTCATCACACCAATTGTGCATCGTTTTGGTCCATAACCATAGTCGAGTTCCACAGTAGCTTTAGGAATACGTTTCCGAGTACCTCCTGCCAACTCGATAGAAAGGCCAGGGCCCTCCTCTAGGGCCTCGAGTCGAACCACTCGGGGGTCCGCTACCGTTAGAAAAGCTCCTGAGTCCCGGAATCCAACAACTGTTCGGCCATCCAGTAGGACCTCCTGCAAGTGCTTCCGCTGAAGGTTTGCGGGATGTGTGGCGGAAGGCTGAATCCCATAGACCCCTGGAGGTGGAACAGATGGGTCATTCATGGAGTCATCTGGAAATGGGGCCAAACTTTCTGTCCTAGGGGTGGTTCCCAGGTAGTGAATAGGCCGGGATGCCACGGTGGCCCGTGCCCCCATGTTAACAGGGCAACTAGCTTGCAAATGTCCAGGCCGCCCGCACCCAAAACATCTGCGCTCTAGAGTTCTTCCAGCAGGTCGTTGTCTAGGGACAGGGTTGTTCATAGCTGGAGGCCGATGGGCTGGGGCAGGGGTAGAGGGGGAATTGTAATCCTGAGGCCGGGCACGAAAGGTGGGTGGCTGGATGAAGGGTGTCTGGCGGACTGTGGTAGTTTTCCGCTCCTCTGCAAACAACCTCTTCCACTGCGGCTTGATGGTCAGGCCCTCATCTGCAAGAGAAGCAGCTTGCTCCACTGTGGCTGGGTTCCGTTCCAGCACCCACTCACGGATCTCAGCGGGGCACTGGGAAAAGAACTGTTCCTTAAGTATGACTTGGAGGATCTTATCGACTGTGACAGCCTCCTCTCCTTCTAGCCAGCGCTTGCATGCTTGCTTCAACTTGTGGGCGAAGATGTGGAAGGAGCTTCCCCCATTGTAAGACAAAGAGCGGAACTGAACTCGGTAGGTCTCTGGAGTGACTGCATAATACTTCTGCACCGCTCTTTTAATGGCCTCATAGTCCCGCTGATCACTAGGGTCCATGGTTCTGAGAGCTTCCGCAGCCCCATCTCGTAGGTGCCCCACCAGATACCGGACCCAATCCTTCTCTGGGACTTCCATCAGGTGGCACTGGTGTTCGAAGTCCTGAAAATATCCATCAACATCCCCAGCCGCTTCCTCAAAGGTCTTGAAGTGTTTATGGGAGACATATGGTGGTTCTCTCACTGTTGGGCTGGGGGTCGACGTTGGATTATAATTCCGCGTAGTTATCTCAGCCATTCGCATTTCATGCGCCATTCTTTCCTTTTCATGCGCCATTTTCTGTTCCTCCTTCTCCGTTTCCTGAGCCCTCTGTAACGCTCTACTCCTTTGCTCTGCAGTTGCTCCTAGCCCCAGCACTGCCAATTCCTCCTCATACAAAACAACCCATCTGCTCTTTTGGGTCTGTACCTGCCACTCCCGTATCTCTCCAGTCTCCTGGGGGCAGCCCTCCTCATGGTCGCTTTGCAGGGTCATCTCCTCCAGTGCCTCGATCAGTTGCTCTTTCGTTCTTCCCTGGTAACTCAGGTTTAGTTCCCGGGCCCTTACTTGTAGACTTGCCATAGTCCAGTTCCTGTATTCTGAGGTTGTGGCTCCATTAATCGCTGGGCTGCTGTAGTCCATCTCGCTGTCCGCTGTTGATCCCACCACTGCCACCAGTTGTCACAGAGCTGAGGTATACGTCCTTCCTCCGGAGGATATCTTGAATCAACACGGACGCAAGAGGTCGGGAGACAACAGCAATTTATTGTAATCCACAAAGTTAGTAGCCGGCGGCGGTCACATCAACCGTAATAACAATAAGTCCACAGAAGTCACAATCCAATGATAGCTTTGGCTCCTTGGTCCTGTAACTAAATCCTGGCTCTCTGCAGAGCTGTGCACAGGCCGGCTAACACATACTAACTGCTAGCTACAACTATATACTAAGACTGTTACACCTATATCTGTGGGGGGAAGGGCTGAGTCACAGATCCTTCCCCCCTCACCTATACCAAGGAGAGCAGACTCCCTGTCTACTATGGACAATGCACCATCCAACATCTTCTTGGAGACACTGATCAGATTATCTCCACCCATTGTCCTCACTAGTTAGAGGTATTTGCATACAATGTGCTAACACACTAGACCCTAATCAACCAACTACACATTGATGTATACAACAGGTTAGAGAATACATTCCACATGAAATATATATTACACATTGCCTATAGTATAGACTCTAACCATCCCATGACATAAGTCTACGTTCAGAGGGTAGAAAGAAGCACAAAATGGGCTGAAGATGTAAAGGAGAACCCGGGAAATACCAAGGAGGGCAGAGAGCAAAGCTAATTCATGATGGTACCAACGAATCTGGGATTGGTGGGAGATATGTCGTGGATTGGTGGGAGATATGTCGTGGATTGGTGGGAGATATGTCGTGGATTGGTGGGAGATATGTCGTGGATTGGTGGGAGATATGTCATGCATTAGTTGGAGATATGTCGTGGATTGGTGGGAGATATGTCGTGGATTGGGGGAGATATGTCGTAGATTGGTGGGAGATATGTCGTGGATTGGGGGAGATATGTCGTGGATTGGTGGGAGATATGTCGTGGATTGGGGGAGATATGTCGTAGATTGGTGGGAGATATGTTGTGGATTGGTGGGAGATAGGTCATGGATTGGGGGAGATATGTCGTAGATTGGTGGGAGATATGTTGTGGATTGGTGGGAGATAGGTCATGGATTGGGGGAGATATGCCGTGGATTGGTGGGAGATATGTCGTGGATTGATGAGAGATATGTCATGGATTGGTAGGAGATATGTCGTGGATTGGTAGGAGATATGTCGTGGATTGGTGGGAGATATGTCGTGGATTGGGGGGAGATATGTCATGGATTGGGGGAGATATGTCGTAGATTGGTGGGAGATATGTTGTGGATTGGTCGGAGATATGTCGTGGATTGGGGGAGATATGTTGTGGATTGGTGGGAGATATGTCATGGATTGGTGGGAGATATGTCGTGGATTGGTGGGAGATATGTCGTGGATTGGTGGGAGATATGTCGTGGATTGGGGGAGATATGCCGTGGATTGGTGGGAGATATGTCATGGATTGGGGGAGATATGTTGTGGATTGGTGGGAGATATGTCGTGGATTGGTGGGAGATATGTCGTGGATTGGTGGGAGATATGTTGTGGATTGGTGGGAGATATGTCGTGGATTGGTGAGAGATATGTCGTGGATTGGTAGGAGATATGTTGTGGATTGGTGGGAGATATGTCATGGATTGGTGGGAGATATGTCATGGATTGGTAGGAGATATGTTGTGGATTGGTGGGAGATATGTCATGGATTGGTGGGAGATATGTCATGGATTGGGGGATATATGTCGTGGATTGGGGGAGATATGTCGTGGATTGGTGGGAGATATGTCGTAGATTGGTGGGAGATATGTCGTGGATTGGTGGGAGGTATGTCGTGGATTGGTGGGAGATATGTCGTGGATTGGTAGGAGATATGTCGTGGATTGGTAGGAGATATGTTGTGGATTGGTGGGAGATATGTCATGGATTGGTGGGAGATATGTCATGGATTGGGGGATATATGTCGTGGATTGGGGGAGATATGTCGTGGATTGGTGGGAGATATGTCGTAGATTGGTGGGAGATATGTCGTGGATTGGTGGGAGGTATGTCGTGGATTGGTGGGAGATATGTCGTGGATTGGTGGGAGATATGTCATGGATTGGTGGGAGATATGTCGTGGATTGGTGGGAGATATGTCATGGATTGGTGGGAGATATGTCGTGGATTGGTGGGAGGTTTGCCCAGGAGATCCTCCATTCTCTGGGATTAGTGGGAGATAAGTCTCATATAGCGGGACGTATGTCAGGGAGAGATCCTAGAAGAACATCTGCTCAGCCCACAGATGTAGAAAGTGACAGAGAACTCAAAGGCAGCAGTATCATCAGAAATCCCAAGAAAATATCAGAAGCTGTTAAAGTTGGTGTTCAGGAACAGAGCCGAGGAGTAAACAACAGGGGTGCGGGAGCGAATACCTCCGGGACTAATTCTAGTTGTGAGATCTGTCTATATATAGAAACAGACCAGAGAAGCCCAGAGTACGGAACAAATCCATGTAAACTGGGACATATACTTATATACAATCTGCTCCTCTATAACCTGTAGATAGGACACTATATACAATCTGCTCCTCTATAACCTGTAGATAGGACACTATATACAATCTGCTCTATAACCTGTAGATAGGACACTATATACAATCTGCTCCTCTATAACCTGTAGATAGGACACTATATACAATCTGCTCCTCTATAACCTGTAGATAGGACACTATATACAATCTGCTCCTCTATAACCTGTAGATAGGACACTATATACAATCTGCTCCTCTATAACCTGTAGATAGGACACTATATACAATCTGCTCCTCTATAACCTGTAGATAGGACACTATATACAATCTCCTCTATAACCTGTAGATAGGACACTATATACAATCTGCTCTATAACCTGTAGATAGGACACTATATACAATCTGCTCCTCTATAACCTGTAGATAGGACACTATATACAATCTGCTCCTCTATAACCTGTAGATAGGACACTATATACAATCTCCTCTATAACCTGTAGATAGGACACTATATACAATCTGCTCCTCTATAACCTGTAGATAGGACACTATATACAATCTGCTGCTCTATAACCTGTAGATAGGACACTATATACAATCTGCTGTATAACCTGTAGATAGGACACTATATACAATCTGCTCTATAACCTGTAGATAGGACACTATATACAATCTGCTCCTCTATAACCTGTAGATAGGACACTATATACAATCTGCTCCTCTATAACCTGTAGATAGGACACTATATACAATCTGCTCCTCTATAACCTGTAGATAGGACACTATATACAATCTGCTCCTCTATAACCTGTAGATAGGACACTATATACAATCTGCTCCTCTATAACCTGTAGATAGGACACTATATACAATCTGCTCTATAACCTGTAGATAGGACACTATATACAATCTGCTGCTCTATAACCTGTAGATAGGACACTATATACAATCTGCTGCTCTATAACCTGTAGATAGGACACTATATACAATCTGCCCCTCTATAACCTGTAGATAGGACACTATATACAATCTGCTCCTCTATAACCTGTAGATAGGACACTATATACAATCTGCTGCTCTATAACCTGTAGATAGGACACTATATACAATCTGCCCCTCTATAACCTGTAGATAGGACACTATATACAATCTGCTCCTCTATAACCTGTAGATAGGACACTATATACAATCTGCTCCTCTATAACCTGTAGATAGGACACTATATACAATCTGCTCCTCTATAACCTGTAGATAGGACACTATATACAATCTGCTCCTCTATAACCTGTAGATAGGACACTATATACAATCTGCTCCTCTATAACCTGTAGATAGGACACTATATACAATCTTCTCTATAACCTGTAGATAGGACACTATATACAATCTGCTCCTCTATAACCTGTAGATAGGACACTATATACAATCTGCTCCTCTATAACCTGTAGATAGGACACTATATACAATCTGCTCTATAACCTGTAGATAGGACACTATATACAATCTGCTCTATAACCTGTAGATAGGACACTATATACAATCTGCTCCTCTATAACCTGTAGATAGGACACTATATACAATCTGCTGTATAACCTGTAGATAGGACACTATATACAATCTGCTCCTCTATAACCTGTAGATAGGACACTATATACAATCTGCTCCTCTATAACCTGTAGATAGGACACTATATACAATCTGCTGTATAACCTGTAGATAGGACACTATATACAATCTGCCCCTCTATAACCTGTAGATAGGACACTATATACAATCTGCTCCTCTATAACCTGTAGATAGGACACTATATACAATCTGCTCTATAACCTGTAGATAGGACACTATATACAATCTCCTCTATAACCTGTAGATAGGACACTATATACAATCTGCTCTATAACCTGTAGATAGGACACTATATACAATCTGCTCCTCTATAACCTGTAGATAGGACACTATATACAATCTGCTCCTCTATAACCTGTAGATAGGACACTATATACAATCTCCTCTATAACCTGTAGATAGGACACTATATACAATCTGCTCCTCTATAACCTGTAGATAGGACACTATATACAATCTGCTCCTCTATAACCTGTAGATAGGACACTATATACAATCTGCTCCTCTATAACCTGTAGATAGGACACTATATACAATCTGCTCCTCTATAACCTGTAGATAGGACACTATATACAATCTGCTCTATAACCTGTAGATAGGACACTATATACAATCTGCTCTATAACCTGTAGATAGGACACTATATACAATCTGCTGCTCTATAACCTGTAGATAGGACACTATATACAATCTGCTGCTCTATAACCTGTAGATAGGACACTATATACAATCTGCCCCTCTATAACCTGTAGATAGGACACTATATACAATCTGCTCCTCTATAACCTGTAGATAGGACACTATATACAATCTGCTCCTCTATAACCTGTAGATAGGACACTATATACAATCTGCTCCTCTATAACCTGTAGATAGGACACTATATACAATCTGCTCTATAACCTGTAGATAGGACACTATATACAATCTGCTCTATAACCTGTAGATAGGACACTATATACAATCTGCTCTATAACCTGTAGATAGGACACTATATACAATCTGCTCCTCTATAACCTGTAGATAGGACACTATATACAATCTGCTGTATAACCTGTAGATAGGACACTATATACAATCTGCTCTATAACCTGTAGATAGGACACTATATACAATCTGCTCCTCTATAACCTGTAGATAGGACACTATATACAATCTGCTCCTCTATACCCTGTAGATAGGACACTATATACAATCTGCTCCTCTATAACCTGTAGATAGGACACTATATACAATCTGCTCCTCTATAACCTGTAGATAGGACACTATATACAATCTGCCGCTCTATAACCTGTAGATAGGACACTATATACAATCTGCTCCTCTATAACCTGTAGATAGGACACTATATACAATCTGCTCCTCTATAACCTGTAGATAGGACACTATATACAATCTGCTCTATAACCTGTAGATAGGACACTATATACAATCTGCTCCTCTATAACCTGTAGATAGGACACTATATACAATCTGCTCCTCTATAACCTGTAGATAGGACACTATATACAATCTGCTCCTCTATAACCTGTAGATAGGACACTATATACAATCTGCTCTATATCCTGTAGATCGGACACTATATACAATCTGCTCCTCTATAACCTGTAGATAGGACACTATATACAATCTGCTCCTCTATAACCTGTAGATAGGACACTATATACAATCTGCTCCTCTATAACCTGTAGATAGGACACTATATACAATCTGCCGCTCTATAACCTGTAGATAGGACACTATATACAATCTGCCCCTCTATAACCTATAGATAGGACACTATATACAATCTGCTCCTCTATACCCTGTAGATAGGACACTATATACAATCTGCTCCTCTATAACCTGTAGATAGGACACTATATACAATCTGCTCCTCTATATCCTGTAGATAGGACACTATATACGATCTGCTCCTCTATAACCTGTAGATAGGACACTATATACAATCTGCTCCTCTATAACCTGTAGATAGGACACTATATACAATCTGCTCCTCTATAACCTGTAGATAGGACACTATATACAATCTGCTCTATAACCTGTAGATAGGACACTATATACAATCTGCTCCTCTATAACCTGTAGATAGGACACTATATACAATCTGCTCCTCTATAACCTGTAGATAGGACACTATATACAATCTGCTCCTCTATAACCTGTAGATAGGACACTATATACAATCTGCTCTATATCCTGTAGATCGGACACTATATACAATCTGCTCCTCTATAACCTGTAGATAGGACACTATATACAATCTGCTCCTCTATAACCTGTAGATAGGACACTATATACAATCTGCTCTATAACCTGTAGATAGGACACTATATACAATCTGCTCCTCTATATCCTGTAGATAGGACACTATATACGATCTGCTCCTCTATAACCTGTAGATAGGACACTATATACAATCTGCTCCTCTATATCCTGTAGATAGGACACTATATACGATCTGCTCCTCTATAACCTGTAGATAGGACACTATATACAATCTGCTCCTCTATATCCTGTAGATAGGACACTATATACAATCTGCTCCTCTATAACCTGTAGATAGGACACTATATACAATCTGCTCCTCTATAACCTGTAGATAGGACACTATATACAATCTGCTCTATAACCTGTAGATAGGACACTATATACAATCTGCTCTATAACCTGTAGATAGGACACTATATACAATCTGCTCCTGTATAACCTGTAGATAGGACACTATGTACAATCTGCTGCTCTATAACCTGTAGATAGGACACTATATACAATCTGCTCTATATCCTGTAGATAGGACACTATATACAATCTGCTCCTCTATAACCTGTAGATAGGACACTATATACAATCTGCTCCTCTATATCCTGTAGATAGGACACTATATACGATCTGCTCCTCTATATCCTGTAGATAGGACACTATATACAATCTGCTCCTCTATAACCTGTAGATAGGACACTATATACAATCTGCTCTATAACCTGTAGATAGGACACTATATACAATCTGCTCCTCTATAACCTGTAGATAGGACACTATATACAATCTGCTCTATAACCTGTAGATAGGACACTATATACAATCTGCTCCTCTATATCCTGTAGATAGGACACTATATACAATCTGCTCCTCTATAACCTGTAGATAGGACAGTATATACAATCTGCTGCTCTATAACCTGTAGATAGGACACTATATACAATCTGCTCTATAACCTGTAGATAGGACACTATATACAATCTGCTCCTCTATAACCTGTAGATAGGACAGTATATACAATCTGCTGCTCTATAACCTGTAGATAGGACACTATATACAATCTGCTCTATAACCTGTAGATAGGACACTATATACAATCTGCTCTATAACCTGTAGATAGGACACTATATACAATCTGCTCCTCTATAACCTGTAGATAGGACACTATATACAATCTGCCCCTCTATAACCTGTAGATAGGACACTATATACAATCTGCTCCTCTATAACCTGTAGATAGGACACTATATACAATCTGCTCCTCTATAACCTGTAGATAGGACACTATATACAATCTGCTCCTCTATAACCTGTAGATAGGACACTATATACAATCTGCTCTATAACCTGTAGATAGGACACTATATACAATCTGCTCTATAACCTGTAGATAGGACACTATATACAATCTGCTCCTCTATAACCTGTAGATAGGACACTATATACAATCTGCTCCCCTATAACCTGTAGATAGGACACTATATACAATCTGCTCCTCTATAACCTGTAGATGGGACACTATATACAATCTGCTCTATAACCTGTAGATAGGACACTATATACAATCTGCTCTATAACCTGTAGATAGGACACTATATACAATCTGCTCCTCTATAACCTGTAGATAGGACACTATATACAATCTGCTCCTCTATAACCTGTAGATAGGACACTATATACAATCTGCTCTATAACCTGTAGATAGGACACTATATACAATCTGCTCCTCTATAACCTGTAGATAGGACACTATATACAATCTGCTCCCCTATAACCTGTAGATAGGACACTATATACAATCTGCTCCTCTATAACCTGTAGATAGGACACTATATACAATCTGCTCCTCTATAACCTGTAGATAGGACACTATATACAATCTCCTCTATAACCTGTAGATAGGACACTATATACAATCTGCCCCTCTATAACCTGTAGATAGGACACTATATACAATCTGCTCTATAACCTGTAGATAGGACACTATATACAATCTGCTCTATAACCTGTAGATAGGACACTATATACACTCTGCTCCTCTATAACCTGTAGATAGGACACTATATACAATCTGCTCCTCTATAACCTGTAGATAGGACACTATATACAATCTGCTCCTCTATACCCTGTAGATAGGTCACTATATACAATCTGCTCTATAACCTGTAGATAGGACACTATATACAATCTGCTCCTCTATAACCTGTAGATAGGACACTATATACAATCTGCTCTATAACCTGTAGATAGGACACTATATACAATCTGCTCCTCTATAACCTGTAGATAGGACACTATATACAATCTGCTCCTCTATAACCTGTAGATAGGACACTATATACAATCTGCTCCTCTATAACCTGTAGATAGGACACTATATACAATCTGCTCTATAACCTGTAGATAGGACACTATATACAATCTGCTCCTCTATAACCTGTAGATAGGACACTATATACAATCTGCTCCTCTATAACCTGTAGATAGGACACTATATACAATCTGCCCCTCTATAACCTGTAGATAGGACACTATATACAATCTGCTCTATAACCTGTAGATAGGACACTATATACAATCTGCTCTATAACCTGTAGATAGGACACTATATACACTCTGCTCCTCTATAACCTGTAGATAGGACACTATATACAATCTGCTCCTCTATAACCTGTAGATAGGTCACTATATACAATCTGCTCTATAACCTGTAGATAGGACACTATATACAATCTGCTCTATAACCTGTAGATAGGACACTATATATAATCTGCACATTCCTGTATTTAGTATAATACAAGTCCACATTACATTGCTGAATTGTCCCCCCAATGTCTGAGCACTAGGATACGTGACGCTCCCCGTGTGGTAATGTCCTCTGTAACATGTCAGTGTTGATGGCAGTAATTTCACGTTCGGTGTTTGCTGTCAGTTGTCCGATGGTCCTGGTGTATCTTCATAGACAGAGATCTGGGGGAGTTAGATCAGGCCATCGAGGTGTCCACAAATCTAGCGAGATCTCCCTGTCTCCAAAAAACACTCAGATCTCTTCCACACTGGCATGGGAGGTATGGCTCGTCACCCCGTCCTGTTGGAAGGAACCTTCTTGAAGTTCGTAGTCGTCCAGTTGTCTCACAAGTTCCTCATATATGGAGAAGTCTTGGTCGGTGTTCGCAATTTCTTCTGAGAAAATCTCACCAGTGATCTGAGAACCAGAAATGGCGCCACACTCCGATCTTCTGATCACGTCATGGAGCCTCGTGTAAGCCATGGAGCCCCGTACTTGGGTGTCTTGTGAGATTATATACCAGGCTTCATCAGTGACCTGAGTGATATCTGGCAGTATTGTATATTGGGATATAAACTGAAGGAACCATTGGCCATAGGTCACGTGTCTGAAGATCTGGCGCTTTCTACTCATGAGCAGATGTGACGCGGTTTGTCTTGATTTTCCCTTTCTTGGCGGCTCGCTGACAGGTGGACTTGGAGCGCCCGGTTTCTTGAGCTAAACAATGTCATGATTTTGTGGGGAATTGTGTAACGTCCTGCACAGTCTCATCCGAGGTCGTCCTCCAGAACGCTGATCCACCAGGCTTCCCGTCACCTCCAACATTTTGGCCAATTTTGTGATGGTTTTGAAGGTGGGCGGGTTTCTCCCTCCAAACGTCTTCAAATATTCCCTCGGACAGGTTTGCTGACCTGGTGACCCAGTAGGACTTCACAATGAACATACTGCAAGCATACAATATACCGTAGCTCCGGGGCGCCATGGCGCTGCCAGCTATAGTGTCCGCCTCTATAGGCACAGGAATAATTCTGTAGTAAATAAGGAATATTTTGCTCCTTGTTGCAGGATGAGACATCGCGCCTTGGGGTGACCCCCTATAGTAAGATATGGATTCTAGTAACGGGACGTCGGGTAATGTAACAATGGGGCAGCTGATGAGGACTTCATGGACGGATCTCCGTGAGGACATCAAAGTCACTGGCGGCTTGTTACTTCAATCAATTATTAAATACAATGGATGTCATTTCTGGAGCGCGGACGAAAGAGCCCGAGGACTGATGTGTGAACGGAGACAAAGATCATCATGTTATCGGCTTCTTCTAGGATGTGAGGAGCCGACAATAAAGATCCGAGACTGACCGATGTATAAGGAATGGAAGGAGGAGACAAAGGAGACATAACCCCTGAGAAGTTACCCCTTTATCCCTGTATATCCCACCCCCCCTGCTCTTGTATCTCCCCCCATAGCTCTGCCGGCTGTGTATATATATATATATATATATATATATATATACACTCACCGGCCACTTTATTAGGTACACCATGCTAGTAACGGGTTGGACCCCCTTTTGCCTTCAGAACTGCCTCAATTCTTGGTGGCATAGATACAACAAGGTGCTGGAAGCATTCCTCAGAGATTTTGCTCCATATTGACATGATGACATCACACAGTTGCAGTCGCAGATTTGTCGGCTGCACATCCATGATGCGAATCTCCCGTTCCACCACATCCCAAAGATGCTCCTCTATTGGATTGAGATCTGGTGACTGTGGAGGCCATTGGAGTACAGTGAACTCATTGTCATGTTCAAGAAACCAGTCTGAGATGATTCCAGCTTTATGACATGGCATTGCATTATCCTGCTGAAAGTAGCCATCAGATGTTGGGTACATTGTGGTCATAAAGGGATGGACATGGTCAGCAACAATACTCAGGTAGGCTTTGGCGTTGCAACGATGCTCAATTGGTACCAAGGGGGGGCCCAAAGAGTGCCAAGAAAATATTCCCCACACCATGACACCACCACCACCAGCCTGAACCGTTACCGATACAAGGCAGGATGGATCCATGCTTTCATGTTGTTGACGCCAAATTCTGACCCTACCATCCAAATGTCGCAGCAGAAATCGAGACTCATCAGACCAGGCAACGTTTTTCCAATCTTCAATTGTCCAATTTCGATGAGCTTGTGCAAATTGTAGCCTCAGTTTCCTGTTCTTAGCTGAAAGGAGTGGCCCCCGGTGTGGTCTTCTGCTGCTGTAGCCCATCTGTAGCCTCAAAGTTGGACGTCCTGTGCGGCGTTCAGAGATGCTCTTCTGGCTACCTTGGGTGTAACGGGTGGCTATTTGAGTCACTGTTGCCTTTCTATCAGCTGGAACCAGTCTGGCCATTCTCCTCTGACCTCTGGCATCAACAACGCATTTCCGCCCCCCACAGAACTGCCGCTCACTGGATGTTTTTTCTTTTTCGGACCATTCTCTGTAAACCCTAGAGATGGTTGTGCGTGAAAATCCCAGTAGATCAGCAGTTTCTGAAATACTCAGACCAGCCCTTCTGGCACCAACAAGCATGCCACGTTCAAAGGCACTCAAATCACCTTTCTTCCCCCCCATACTGATGCTCGGTTTGACCTGCAGGAGATTGTCTTGACCATGTCTACATGCCGAAATGCACTGAGTGGCCGCCATGTGATTGGCTGATTAGAAATTAAGTGTTAACGAGCAGTTGGACAGGTGTACCTAATAAAGTGGCCGGTGAGTGTATATATATATATATATATATACATTGGCTGTATAGCCTACGTGTGATACCCCACAGCCGGCAGATATAACCCCTGAGCAGTTGCCCCTTTCCCCACATATATCTGCTCTTGTATCTCCCCCATAGCTCTGCCGGCTGTGTATATATATATATATATATATATATATATATATATATATATATATATACATACAGTCCTATGAAAAAGTTAGTGCCCCCCTATTAATCGCTGTAAATATTTTGGTGTTTGCCATGTCAGTCTGATCTATCTAATAACTGATGGACACAGTAATATTTCAGGAGTGACATGAGGTTTCCCTGTCGTCTGTACCAGCGGCACAATGGCGGATATTTAATTAGCCAATCAAATGCGTGGCAGGCCCTATAAGAGGGCACAAGAACCTCCCCCTACTTGTTTTTTTCTGTCCTTTTTTCTGTCCTGGCCTCACCAGGGTCGCGCCGTACACCTGGAGGAGCGGAACTAAGTTCTGGCTGCTCTGCTCCCCTCCGGCCGCATTAGCAAGCGTACACTTCCGGTTTCGCGGAAGCATCATAGGACCGGCGGCCAGCAGCATAGGAAGGTGAGCCCGGTGGCGCCTATGGAGGCAGCTCAGAGGTGAGGGGTGGGCAAGGCTCACCTGGGGGGGGGGATAATTTTCACTTGTGTCTGACCTCTGATGAGGGATCTTGTTCTGGAGCATGATGGCTCCTCCCACTTCCTGCCGGCCTGTCTCCACTTACCTTCTGCTTATTGCTGAGTGTGGTGCAGTGGGTAACCTATGGTGGGTTCTCCTGGATTGCAAGGAGCTATCAACCTGGTATATTTGTGCCGCTGGCGGTTTGTCTGTCACCTTTCTGGGGAAAGCCAGTCTACTGGACCTGGTAAGATCTAGCCATGTTGTTTTGAGATGATGTGAAGTGGTGACAGTGCTGGTCCTATTGTCTCTCTCTGTTAGGATATGTCACCCTCTACTACCCCCCCCGGGGACCGTAGGAGCAAAACCTCCTCCAAAAGGAAGCACCTTACCTGTTTTGATTGCGACACTCCGCTCCCTGATGGTAGGTAGCCGGTTGAGGGGTGCTCCCCTTCTGATTTTGGGCCCTATAACCTACCTATTACTCGTAGGCTATGAATGGGCCCGGTGTCGCGGGTGCAGAGGCCCTCCATCTGAGGATCCCTCTCCCAGAGAGATGATGGCCTGGGTCAAGGACTATATGGTGAGTTTGGGCATCGCACGGGTAAAAATATTCCCCTGCTTGTACTCTCCTTTTCTTTTGCAGGATGATTCCCTCACAGGGATCCATTCCACCTTGTCTCAGCTCAGCAAGAGACCATGCCCTGAGCACCATGCCTCATCTCTCCCCCCCCTGGAACACCTGCGGGTGGCAGAGGAGGATTCCTCCGAGGACGACTCAGTTGTTTCCAGCAGACCTGTGTTTCATTATGATCAAACTGCCAGGCTGGTGAAGTCCATCCAGTCTACAGTGGGCCGAGATGTTGATGGGGAAGCCTCCACGTCTGCCTCTGGGGGACATATTGCCTTCCATGCGGACGCCACGCTGACCGATCTTATGGTACAGCAGTGGAAACAGCCAGAGAAAGGACATTCACTTTCCAGAATCTTTAAAGGGGTATTCCCACCTGACATACTCACCAGTCTTTACTGCTGTAAAATCTTCTTTCTTCCTGGTTTCTTGCATCATTTGGTGGGCGGGGTTTCACATGCAACCTGCAGTTTAGCTCCGCCCCCTAATTCGTGTGTAGCTCCGCCCACCCATATTGGACTATGAAGTACAGGCAGCAGCAACTCCATTCTGTGTTACATACAGAGACTGCCTGTCTCTGCCATAATGAACACAATTGAGTTAGCTAGCCTGATAACTGGGAGCACAGAAGAAATGAAAGCAGCTCCTCTCCTCTATCTGAGAGCAGGAAGCTAGGTCACATGTGTGGTGTAGACACAGGAATAGCTAGATACACAGGCTCCTCCCCTGCACTTAGCCCCTCCTCCCTCCCCCCTGAGAGCAGCAGATACATCACTAGACTAATGAGCAGCTATGTCCTTGTGATGGGACAACCCCTTTAAGACCTTGTTCCCGGTCGACACCGCTCAGTGGGACTCCTGGGGGCCTCCCCCCAAAGTGGACTTGGCCGTAGCAAAGCTGTCCCGGAGAACCCTGGTGCCCCTGGAAGATGGATCCAATCTTCAGGACCCTTTGGATTGCAGGGCTGACTCCGATCTACGTAAGCTCTACTCCGCCTCCTCTGCCCAGGCTTCGATGGCCATAGCCTCCCCCACGGTTGGCGATTTTTTTTTTTTTGCGCAAACAATTGACCACGTTAGAGCGGTATATTGACTCTGGAGTCGACAGAGACATCATATTGTCCTCCATGAAGAACCTCCATAGGGCAGCAGACTACGTGGCGGAATCCTCCCGCCATCAACTGAAGATTTCTGCCAAGTCTATGGCGCTGTCTACGGCGGCCAGGAGACCACTTTGGCTAAAACCCTGGCAGGCGGACTTCGCTTCCAAGGCCGCCCGTTGCGCTCTCCCATTTGAGCCAGGAAGAGTGTTCGGCCAGGGTTTGGATACAATTATGGAGGGGTTGTCTGAAGTTAGGGGAAAGTCCCTACCCCAGGCATCTAGGGGCAGGCGTGCCCCCTCTAGAGGCAGAGGTGCATCCTCTAGCTGCGGACGCCCGACTCAGCAGCGGCGTTCAAGATACCGTCCTAGGAATGCTGGACAAGGGGCTTCCAAGGAGGATACCAGAGGGAAGCCGGAGTTTTGACATGGGGCAGCTCCCTGTGAGCCCCCTTCCTGTTGGAGGACGCCTAACCTTTTTTATGAGCACATGGAACACCCATATTCAAGACCTATGGGTGTTGAAGATCGTGCAGCACGGTTACCACATAGAGTTTCATCAACCACCTCCAGATTGGTTTATTGCTACCCGACCTCTTCCTCCTTCCCAGCAGTCCAGTTTAGAAGCCTTGGTCACTGAATACGTCACCAAGGGTGCTCTGGAGAAGGTACCTGCCTCAGACTACGGTGTGGGAGTTTATTCCCCTGTCTTTCTGGTCCCCAAGGTCACCGGGGGCTGGAGGATGATAATAGACCTGAGGTACCTCAATCGGTTTATCAGGAAGAGGTCATTTCGCATGGACTCTGTGGGCTCCGTGACTGCTTTTCTTCAACCAGGAGAGGTCATGGTCACCCTCGACTTGAAGGACGCTTATCTTCATGTCCCCATTGCTCGTTCTCACAGGAAGTTTCTCAGGATTGCCGTCTATATGTCCGGCCACAGGGAGCACTATCAATTTACAGCTCTGCCATTCGGCATCTCTTCCGCTCTACTGGTGTTCACCAAGGTGATTGCGCCGGTCGCTGCGGCCCTCAGACTTCAGGGTCTTTTCATCGTCCCTTATCTAGACGACTGGCTACTGAAAGCTCAGTCTCCTGCTGCTCTCCTCCAGCAGCTCAGTATTGCCATCACCTTCCTACAAGACTTAGGATGGGTCATCAATTGGGAGAAGTCCGAGATCGTTCCATCCACCCGAAGAAGGTTTCTCGGGTTTATTGTGGATTCAGAGGCGATGCAGATTTTCCTCTCCAGCCCAAGGAAGGCGAGGATCCAGGCCAGTGCTCATTATTTATTGCGCACCCGGCGAGTAACCATCCGTACCGCCATGAGAGTCCTGGGCCTGATGTCATCCTCGGCCAGGGCGGTCCCTTGGGCTTTATCGCATTTGCGTCCCCTCCAGATGGAAGTGTTGAGAACCTGGAACAGGTCTCCACGGGGACTACACAAGAAGATCTGCCTTTCTCCTGTTACCCGTCTTTCCCTCAGATGGTGGATACACCTGAAAGACGGAAGGTCCATGGTCCCAACAGTGTGGACCCTGTTGACAACAGATGCATCCCATTGGGGATGGGGAGCCCATTGTCTAGACAAGACCATACAGGGACGATGGAAAAGTCCGGAGCTGGGGTCATCCAATCTCAAAGAGCTCAGGGCAGTGTACTTGGCCCTAGTACACTTTGCCCCAGAATTAAAAGGCAAGTCAGTCAAGATCCGGTCAGACAATATGACCGTGGTAGTCTATATAAACAAACAAGGGGGCACCAGGTCACCAACCTTGCTGAGAGAGACGAATCTCATATTCACCTGGGCAGAGAAGAATCTGGTCCAGTTATCCGCTGTTCACATAAAGGGCTCCCTGAACATAGTAGCGGATCAGTTGAGTCGGGGTATTACCGTATCAGGAGAATGGTCTCTCAATCCAGACGTATTTCAACAGATCGTCCAGAGATGGGGTCTCCCGGAAGTCGATCTTATGGCTACCCGACTCAACGCCAAGGTAGGGACCTTCTGCTCCCTGTACCAGGAGGACAATCCCTTGGCAGTGGATGCCCTGTCCATCCCGTGGAGGTTCAGGCTGTTTTACATATTCCCTCCAATTCCAATCATACCGAAGGTATTGATAAAAATAAGACAGGACCAAGTCTCGGAAATAGCCATAATCCCGTTCTGGCCAAAGAGGGCTTGGTTTGCTCAGCTCATACAAATGAGTCAGGGCATATATTGGAGGCTTCCCCCTCTCCCAGACCTGGTAACCCAAGGAGAGCTGAGATTCCAGGATCTGAGGAGCCTCAACCTGACAGCCTGGAGGTTGACCAGTCCCTATTGAGGAATAGTGGACTGTCACAAGCTGTCTTGAAGACCCTATCCAGCGCCAGAGCAGATTCGACTAACAGGAATTACCGTCGAATTAGTAACATCTTTAATGCCTGGTGTCTGCAGCATCAAGTGGACTCCACCGATCCCCCCGATGGGTGCGATCCTGGACTTCCTTCAAGACGGACTAGACAGAGGTCTTGCTGCGGCTACACTGAAGGTACACGTAGCGGCCCTGTCCGCCTATCTGGGGAGACGTCTGTCTCAGAACTCCTTAGTGAGCACCTTTATTAAAGGGGCAACTAGGCTGAGGCCGGTGGTAAACACCCCTGTCCACCAATGGGACCTTACTTCGGTCCTGACTGCCTTATGTGATCAACCTTTTGAGCCCCTGGAGGAGGCCTCCCTTAAGTCACTAACCGGTAAGATGGCGCTGTTACTGGCTGTCACAACTGCCAAACGGGTCAGTGAACTACAAGCCTTGTCCACTGAGGAGCCGTACACTGTATTTTTTCCTGACCATGTGCAACTTAGGTTCCTCCCGAGGTTCCGCCCCAAGGTGCCATCTGCTGTAAACATGAACCAGCGGATTTCCCTTCCAGTATTTTTTCCTTCCCCTTCTTCACCTGAAGAAAAAAGATGGCATAGGCTGGATGTGGTCCGGTGCCTGCAGACCTACTTGCGGCGCACTTGTCCCTTTAGACGGGCCGAAAATTTGTTGGTCAACCATACGGGGAAAAATAAAGGCGCTAAAGCTGCTAAGGCTACAATATCCCGGTGGGTCACTGAGACCATCAAGGTCGCTTATACCACCCAGGGACTGTCGGCACCAGCTTTCTTACATGCCCATTCTACCAGGGCAGTATTCACCTCGCGCGCCGAAAGAAGTGCGCTGCCACTGGATCAAATATGCGCAGCTGCCTCCTGGGCATCTGAAACCACCTTTGTCCGACATTATCGGTTAAAAGATCAGGTGGCAAACTCCACGGTCTTCGCTCAAACCATTTAGAGCTCTGTTGTCGAGTAAACCCACCCATATTGGGAGACCTACTTGCTATCTAAACTGAACTGAACGCGAATTGTAAAGAATAACGGTCCAAAATCCCTTCATCCAGGACCCAGGAACTGATTAACAGCAACAGGAAGCGACTAGAGGCAAAAGGAGGAGCTACGAAATATTACTGGCACTGTTCTGTGGGGGCGCCCAGACTTCTGCACCAGTCACATTTTGGTGTAATGCATATTGCACATTCTCTGTTAGTACAATAAACCTCATTCCAATCCTGAGATATTACTGTGTCCATCAGTTATTAGAGAGATCAGACTGACATGGCAAACACCAAAATATTTACAGCGATTAATAGGGGGGCACTAACTTTTTCATAGGACTGTATGGATAGCATACGTGTGATACTCCACAGCCGGCAGATATAACCCCTGAGCAGTTACCCCTTTCCCCCTGTATATCCCACCCCTGCTCTTGTATCTCCCCCATAGCTCCGCTGGCCTGTATATATATATATCCACAGCCGGCAGATATAACCCCTGAGCTGTTGCCCCTTTCCCCCTGTATATCCCCCCCACCCTGCTCTTGTATCTCCCCCATAGCTCCGCTGGCCTGTATATATATATATCCACAGCCGGCAGATATAACCCCTGAGCAGTTACCCCTTTCCCCCTGTATATCCCACCCCTGCTCTTGTATCTCCCCCATAGCTCCGCTGGCCTGTGTGTATATATATATATATATATATATATATATATATATATATATCCACAGCCGGCAGATATAACCCCTGAGCTGTTGCCCCTTTCCCCCTGTATATCCCCCCCCCTGCTCTTGTATCTCCCCCATAGCTCCGCTGGCCTGTATATATATATATATATATATATATATATATATCCACAGCCGGCAGATATAACCCCTGAGCAGTTACCCCTTTCCCCCTGTATATCCCCCCCCCCTGCTCTTGTATCTCCCCCATAGCTCCGCTGGCCTGTATATATATATATATATATCCACAGCCGGCAGATATAACCCCTGAGCAGTTGCCCCTTTGCCCCCGTATATCCCCCCCCCCTGTTCTTGTATCTCACCCATAGCTCCGCTGGCCTGTATATATATATCCACAGCCGGCAGATATAACCCCTGAGCTTGCAGATAGGTTAATGAGGGATATAATGCAATCCTCGTCTCCAGACCTTGCCCCATGTTCCGGTATCTTCAGCAGTTTTGCGGTCACTTAATACATTACACGTGGAGAAGCAGCGAGAAGGCGGAAGGTTTTCTGTAGGAGACAGATAAGAGGCCGCGCAGGATCTCGCCGCACCAGACCTTCTACCTTATGGAGATTTGCACTGAAGAGAATTGGACTCTGCTTTGTGATATTTCCCATTCATTGCTCAGCGGTGTCATGGCCCAGGCGTTAAAGGGGAATCCCGAATAAATGGTTAGGACCTGCCAGAAGTGTCTGATGGAGAATGGGAGGGGGCCGGGGTCACGACCCGACAACATTACAGGATACAAAATGTCTGTACAGGACCAAAGAGCCATCCTCAGGACATGTTCACACTGCAGAATGTTAAAGCAGATTTATTACATGTCCTGCGCTGAAATCCCCGTCCTATTCATGTCAGAGTGAGACTCAAATATCACTGGGAGATTGTGCTATGTGCGTATGACTAGTACCACAGCACGTTAGTGCCCCCATACAGTATAATGCCCCATAGTGCCCCCATAATACATCACAGTGCCCCCATACAGTATAATGCCCCACAGTGCCCCCATACAGTATAATGCCCCGGAGTGCCCCCATAATACCTCATAGTGCCCCCATACAGTATAATGCCCCACAGTGCCCCCATACAGTATAATGCCCCGGAGTGCCCCCATAATACCTCATAGTGCCCCCATACAGTATAATGCCCCATAGTGCCCCCATAATACCTCATACTGCCCCATACAGTATAATGCCTCATAGTGCCCCCATACGGTATAATGCCCCGGAGTGACCCCATAATACCTCATAGTGCCCCCATAACATCTCATAGTGCCCCCATACAGTATAATGCCCCGGAGTTCCCCCATACAGTATAATGCCCCATAGTGCCCCCATAATGCCTCATAGTGGCCCCATACAGTATAATGCCTCATAGTGCCCCCATACAGTATAATGCCCCATAGTGCCCCCATACAGTATAATGCCCCATAGTGCCCCCATACAGTATAATGCCCCATAGTGCCCCCATACAGTATAATACCCCATAGTGCCCCCAGTCAGTATAATACCCCATAGTGCCCCCATACAGTATAATACCTCATAGTGCCCCCATACAGTATAATGCCCCATAGTGCCCCCATAATGCCTCATAGTGGCCCCATACAGTATAATGCCTCATAGTGCCTCCATACAGTATAATACCCCATAGTGCCCCCATACAGTATAATACCCCATAGTGCCCCCAGTCAGTATAATGCCCCATAGTGCCCCCATAATACCTCACAGTGCCCCCATACAGTATAATACCTCATAGTGCCCCCATACAGTATAATGCCCCATAGTGCCCCCATAATACCTCACAGTGCCCCCATACAGTATAATACCTCATAGTGCCCCCATACAGTATAATACCTCATAGTGCCCCCATACAGTATAATACCTCATAGTGCCCTCACACAGTATAATGCCCCATAGTGCCTCCATACAGTATAATACCCCATAGTGCCCCCATACAGTATAATACCTCATAGTGCCCTCACACAGTATAATGCCCCATAGTGTCTTTTGATGGTCGGCCTAAGGCAGCAGACAGGCTAGGCTCACCACTGACTGTCCGGTATAACTCCAGTACATCACATCCTCTTGTCACCAGTCCCTGATCCCGCACACGACTCCCTCTTTTTGGTTCCCGCCTGCTAACACACAACCAGATCAGATGGTGAACAAGGTCAGGACATGGTCCAATATCTGGAGGTGATGTCTGGTGCTCCTTGAAGAAAAACTGGAGGATGAAAGTAATATCCCCCCCTGGAATATTCTATTTTTATTTTATTTTTTTAATGTAGATTATAAGCCCCCTCCCCCCCCCCCCATATAGAGCTCACAATGTACATTATTCACTATCAGTATGTCTTTGTAATATGGGATGGAAATCTACACAAACACGCGGAGAACATATTTCTTCTGACTATAGATTCTATACAGGTGTAGTTTCTTCTGACTATAGATTCTATATAGATGTAGTATCTTCTGACTATAGATTCTATATAGGTGTAGTGTCTTCTGACTATAGATTCTATATAGGTGTAGTGTCTTCTGACTATAGATTCTATATAGGTGTAGTGTCTTCTGACTATAGATTCTATATAGGTGTAGTTTCTTCTGACTATAGATTCTATATAGATGTAGTTTCTTCTGACTATAGATTCTATATAGGTGTAGTTTCTTCTGACTATAGATTCTATATAGGTGTAGTGTCTTCTGACTATAGATTCTATATAGGTGTAGTGTCTTCTGACTATAGATTCTATATAGGTGTAGTGTCTTCTGACTATCGATTCTATATAGATGTAGTTTCTTCTGACTATAGATTCTATATAGGTGTAGTTTCTTCTGACTATATATTCTATATAGATGTAGTGTCTTCTGACTATAGATTCTATATAGATGTAGTGTTTTCTGACTATAGATTCTATATAGATGTAGTTTCTTCTGACAATAGATTCTATATAGATGTAGTTTCTTCTGACAATAGATTCTATATAGATGTAGTGTCTTCTGACTATAGATTCTATATAGATGTAGTGTTTTCTGACTATAGATTCTATATAGATGTAGTTTCTTCTGACTATAGATTCTTTATAGATGAAGTGTTTTCTGACTATAGATTCTATATAGGTGTAGTTTCTTCTGACTATAGATTCTATATAGATGAAGTTTCTTCTGACTATAGATTCTATATAGATGTAGTGTCTTCTGACTATAGATTCTATATAGATGTAGTGTCTTCTGACTATAGATTCTATATAGTTGTAGTGTCTTCTGACTGTAGATTCTATATAGGTGTAGTGTCTTCTGACTGTAGATTCTATATAGATGTAGTGTTTTCTGACTATAGATTCTATATAGATGTAGTTCCTTCTGACTATAGATTCTATATAGATGTAGTGTCTTCTGACTATCGATTCTATATAGATGTAGTTTCTTCTGACTATAGATTCTATATAGGTGTAGTTTCTTCTGACTATAGATTCTATATAGATGTAGTTTCTTCTGACTATAGATTCTATATAGATGTAGTTTCTTCTGACTATAGATTCTATATAGGTGTATTTTCTTCTGACTATAGATTCTATATAGATGTAGTTCCTTCTGACTATAGATTCTATATAGATGTAGTGTCTTCTGACTATCGATTCTATATAGATGTAGTTTCTTCTGACTATAGATTCTATATAGATGTAGTGTCTTCTGACTATAGATTCTATATAGATGTAGTGTCTTCTGACTATAGATTCTATATAGTTGTAGTGTCTTCTGACTGTAGATTCTATATAGGTGTAGTGTCTTCTGACTGTAGATTCTATATAGATGTAGTGTTTTCTGACTATAGATTCTATATAGATGTAGTTCCTTCTGACTATAGATTCTATATAGATGTAGTGTCTTCTGACTATCGATTCTATATAGATGTAGTTTCTTCTGACTATAGATTCTATATAGGTGTAGTTTCTTCTGACTATAGATTCTATATAGATGTAGTATCTTCTGACTATAGATTCTATATAGATGTAGTATCTTCTGACTATAGATTCTATATAGATGTAGTGTCTTCTGACTATAGATTCTATATAGGTGTAGTTTCTGCTGACTATAGATTCTATATAGGTGTAGTTTCTTCTGACTATAGATTCTATATAGATGTAGTTCCTTCTGACTATAGATTCTATATAGATGTAGTGTCTTCTGACTATAGATTCTTTATAGATGTAGTGTCTTCTGACTATAGATTCTATATAGATGTAGTGTCTTCTGACTATAGATTCTATATAGGTGTAGTTTCTTCTGACTATAGATTCTATCTAGATGTAGTTTCTTCTGACTATAGATTCTATATAGGTGTAGTGTTTTCTGACTATAGATTCTATATAGATGTAGTGTCTTCTGACTATAGATTCTTTATAGATGTAGTGTCTTCTGACTATAGATTCTATATAGATGTAGTGTCTTCTGACTATAGATTCTATATAGGTGTAGTTTCTTCTGACTATAGATTCTATCTAGATGTAGTTTCTTCTGACTATAGATTCTATATAGGTGTAGTGTTTTCTGACTATAGATTCTATATAGATGTAGTGTCTTCTGACTATAGATTCTATATAGATGCAGTGTCTTCTGACTATAGATTCTATATAGATGCAGTGTCTTCTGACTATCGATTCTATATAGATGTAGTGTTTTCTGACTATAGATTCTATATAGGTGTAGTTTCTTCTGACTATAGATTCTATATAGATGTAGTGTTTTCTGACTATAGATTCTATATAGGTGTAGTTTCTTCTGACTATAGATTCTATATAGGTGTAGTGTCTTCTGACTATAGATTCTATATAGATGTAGTTTCTTCTGACTATAGATTCTATATAGGTGTAGTGTCTTCTGACTATAGATTCTATATAGTTGTAGTGTCTTCTGACTGTAGATTCTATATAGGTGTAGTGTCTTCTGACTATAGATTCTATATAGATGTAGTGTTTTCTGACTATAGATTCTATATAGATGTAGTTCCTTCTGACTATAGATTCTATATAGATGTAGTGTCTTCTTACTATCGATTCTATATAGATGCAGTTTCTTCTGACTATAGATTCTATATAGATGTAGTGTCTTCTGACTATCGATTCTATATAGATGTAGTTTCTTCTGACTATAGATTCTATATAGGTGTAGTTTCTTCTGATTATAGATTCTATATGGATGTAGTTCCTTCTGACTATAGATTCTATATAGATGTAGTGTCTTCTGACTATAGATTCTATATAGATGTAGTGTCTTCTGACTATAGATTCTATATAGATGTAGTTTCTTCTGACTATAGATTCTATATAGGTGTAGTTTCTTCTGACTATAGATTCTATATGGATGTAGTTCCTTCTGATTATAGATTCTATATAGATGTAGTGTCTTCTGACTATAGATTATATATAGGTGTAGTTTCTTCTGACTATAGATTCTATATAGATGTAGTGTCTTCTGACTATAGATTATATATAGATGTAGTGTCTTCTGACTATAGATTCTATATAGGTGTAGTTTCTTCTGACTATAGATTCTATATAGATGTAGTGTCTTCTGACTATAGATTCTATATAGGTGTAAATTCTTCTGACTATAGGTTCTATATAGATGTAGTGTCTTCTGACTATAGATTCTATATAGATGTAGTGTCTTCTGACTATAGATTCTATATAGATGTAGTTTCTTCTGACTATAGATTCTATATAGATGTAGTTTCTTCTGACTATAGATTCTATATAGTTGTAGTGTCTTCTGACTATAGATTCTATATAGATGAAGTGTCTTCTGACTATAGATTCTATATAGATGTAGTGTCTTCTGACTATAGATTCTATATAGATGTAGTGTTTTCTGACTATAGATTCTATATAGATGTAGTGTCTTCTGACTATAGATTATATATAGGTGTAGTTTCTTCTGACTATAGATTCTATATAGATGTAGTTTCTTCTGACTATAGATTCTATATAGATGTAGTGTCTTCTGACTATAGATTCTATATAGATGTAGTGTCTTCTGACTATAGATTCTATATAGATGTAGTGTCTTCTGACTATAGATTCTATATAGATGTAGTTCCTTCTGACTATAGATTCTATATAGGTGTAGTGTCTTCTGACTATAGATTCTATATAGATGTTGTTCCTTCTGACTATAGATTCTATATAGATGTAGTTTCTTCTGACTATAGATTCTATATAGATGTAGTTTCTTCTGACTATAGATTATATATAGGTGTAGTGTCTTCTGACTATAGATTCTATATAGATGTAGTGTCTTCTGACTTTAGATTCTATATAGATGTAGTTTCTTCTGACTATAGATTCTATATAGATGTAGTGTTTTCTGACTATAGATTCTGTATAGATGTACTTTTTTCTGACAATAGATTCTATATAGATGTAGTTTCTTCTGACTATAGATTCTATATAGATGTAGTTTCTTCTGACTATAGATTCTATATAGGTGTAGTGTCTTCTGACTATAGATTCTATATAGGTGTAGTGTCTTCTGACTATAGATTCTATATAGATGTAGTGTCTTCTGACTATAGATTCTATATAGATGTAGTGTCTTCTGACTATAGATTCTATATAGATGTAGTGTCTTCTGACTATAGATTCTATATAGATGTAGTTTCTTCTGACTATAGATTCTATATAGATGTAGTTTCTTCTGACTATAGATTCTATATAGATGTAGTTTCTTCTGACTATAGATTCTATATAGATGTAGTTTCTTCTGACTATAGATTCTATATAGATGTAGTTTCTTCTGACTATAGATTCTATATAGATGCAGTGTCTTCTGACTATAGATTATATATAAGTGTAGTTTCTTCTGACTATAGATTCTATATAGATGTAGTTTCTTCTGACTATAGATTCTATATAGATGTAGTGTCTTCTGACTATAGATTATATATAGGTGTAGTTTCTTCTGACTATAGATTCTATATAGATGTAGTGTCTTCTGACTATCGATTCTATATAGATGTAATTTCTTCTGACTATAGATTCTATATAGATGTAATGTCTTCTGACTATAGATTATATATAAGTGTAGTTTCTTCTGACTATAGATTCTATATAGATGTAGTTTCTTCTGACTATAGATTCTATATAGATGTAGTTTCTTCTGACTATAGATTCTATATAGATGTAGTTTCTTCTGACTATAGATTCTATATAGATGTAGTTCCTTCTGACTATAGATTCTATATAGATGTAGTTTCTTCTGACTATAGATTCTATATAGATGTAGTTTCTTCTGACTATAGATTCTATATAGATGCAGTGTCTTCTGACTATAGATTCTATATAGGTGTAGTTTCTTCTGACTATAGATTCTATATAGATGTAGTGTCTTCTGACTATCGATTCTATATAGATGTAATGTCTTCTGACTATAGATTATATATAAGTGTAGTTTCTTCTGACTATAGATTCTATATAGATGTAGTTTCTTCTGACTATAGATTCTATATAGATGCAGTGTCTTCTGACTATAGATTATATATAAGTGTAGTTTCTTCTGACTATAGATTCTATATAGATGTAGTTCCTTCTGACTATAGATTCTATATAGATGTAGTTTCTTCTGACTATAGATTCTATATAGATGTAGTGTCTTCTGACTATAGATTCTATATAGATGTAGTTCCTTCTGACTATAGATTCTATATAGATGTAGTTTCTTCTGACTATAGATTCTATATAGATGTAGTTTCTTCTGACTATAGATTCTATATAGATGTAGTTTCTTCTGACTATAGATTCTATATAGATGTAGTGTCTTCTGACTATAGATTCTATATAGATGTAGTGTCTTCTGACTATAGATTCTATATAGGTGTAGTTTCTTCTGACTATACATTCTATATAGGTGTAGTTTCTTCTGACTATACATTCTATATAGGTGTAGTTTCTTCTGACTATAGATTCTTTATAGATGAAGTGTCTTCTGACTATAGATTCTATATAGATGTAGTTTCTTCTGACTATAGATTCTATATAGATGTAGTGTCTTCTGACTATAGATTCTATATAGGTGTAGTTTCTTCTGACTATAGATTCTATATAGATGTAGTTTCTTCTGACTATAGATTCTATATAGATGTAGTTTCTTCTGACTATAGATTCTATATAGGTGTAGTGTCTTCTGACTATAGATTCTATATAGATGTAGTGTCTTCTGACTATAGATTCTATATAGATGTAGTGTTTTCTGACTATAGATTCTATATAGATGTACTGTTTTCTGACAATAGATTCTATATAGATGTAGTTTCTTCTGACTATAGATTCTATATAGATGTAGTTTCTTCTGACTATAGATTCTATATAGATGTAGTTTCTTCTGACTATAGATTCTATATAGATGAAGTGTCTTCTGACTATAGATTCTATATAGATGTAGTTTCTTCTGACTATAGATTCTATATAGATGTAGTGTTTTCTGACTATAGATTCTATATAGATGTACTGTTTTCTGACTATCGATTCTATATAGATGTAGTGTCTTCTGACTATAGATTCTATATAGGTGTAGTTTCTTCTGACTATAGATTCTATACAGATGTAGTTTCTTCTGACTATAGATTCTATATAGATGTAGTTTCTTCTGACTATAGATTCTATATAGATGTAGTTCCTTCTGACTATAGATTCTATATAGATGTAGTTTCTTCTGACTATAGATTCTATATAGATGTAGTTCCTTCTGACTATAGATTCTATATAGATGTAGTTTCTTCTGACTATAGATTCTATATAGGTGTAGTGTCTTCTGACTATAGATTCTATATAGATGTAGTTTCTTCTGACTATAGATTCTATATAGGTGTAGTAGTTTCTGACAATAGATTCTATGTAGATGTAGTTCCTTCTGACTATAGATTCTATATATATTTGTAGTTTCTTCTGACTATAGATTCTATATAGGTGTAGTTTCTTCTGACTATAGATTCTATATAGATGTAGTGTCTTCTGACTATAGATTCTATATAGATGTAGTGTCTTCTGACTATAGATTCTATATAGGTGTAGATTCTTCTGACTATAGATTCTATATAGATGGAGTGTCTTCTGACTATAGATTCTATATAGATGGAGTGTCTTCTGACTATAGATTCTATATAGATGGAGTGTCTTCTGACTATAGATTCTATATAGATGTAGTGTCTTATGACTATAGATTCTATATAGATGTAGTGTCTTATGACTATAGATTCTATATAGATGTAGTGTCTTCTGACTATAGATTCTATATAGATGGAGTGTCTTCTGACTATAGATTCTATATAGATGTAGTTTCTTCTGACTATAGATTCTATATAGGTGTAGTGTCTTCTGACTATAGATTCTATATAGGTGTAGTGTCTTCTGACTATAGATTCTATATAGATGTAGTTCCTTCTGACTATAGATTCTATATAGATGTAGTTTCTTCTGACTATAGATTCTATATAGATGTAGTTTCTTCTGACTATAGATTCTATATAGGTGTAGTTTCTTCTGACTATAGATTCTATATAGATGTAGTGTCTTCTGACTATAGATTCTATATAGATGTAGTGTCTTTTGACTATAGATTCTATATAGATGTAGTGTTTTCTGACTAGATTCTATATAGATGAAGTGTCTTCTGACTATAGATTCTATATAGATGGAGTGTCTTCTGACTATAGATTCTATATAGATGGAGTGTCTTCTGACTATAGATTCTATATAGGTGTAGTGTCTTCTGACTATAGATTCTATATAGATGAAGTGTCTTCTGACTATAGATTCTATATAGATGTAGTGTCTTCTGACTATAGATTCTATATAGATGTAGTTTCTTCTGACTATAGATTCTATATAGATGTAGTGTTTTCTGACTATAGATTCTATATAGATGTAGTGTCTTCTGACTATAGATTATATATAGGTGTAGTTTCTTCTGACTATAGATTCTATATAGATGTAGTTTCTTCTGACTATAGATTCTATATAGATGTAGTGTCTTCTGACTATAGATTCTATATAGATGTAGTGTCTTTTGACTATAGATTCTATATAGATGTAGTGTCTTCTGACTATAGATTCTATATAGGTGTAGTGTCTTCTGACTATAGATTCTATATAGATGTAGTTCCTTCTGACTATAGATTCTATATAGGTGTAGTGTCTTCTGACTATAGATTCTATATAGATGTAGTTTCTTCTGACTATAGATTCTATATAGATGTAGTTTCTTCTGACTATAGATTCTATATAGGTGTAGTGTCTTCTAACTATAGATTCTATATAGATGTAGTTTCTTCTGACTATAGATTCTATATAGATGTAGTGTCTTCTGACTATAGATTCTATATAGATGTAGTGTCTTCTGACTATAGATTATATATAAGTGTAGTTTCTTCTGACTATAGATTCTATATAGATGTAGTGTCTTCTGACTATAGATTCTATATAGATGCAGTGTCTTCTGACTATAGATTATATATAGATGTAGTGTCTTCTGACTATAGATTCTATATAGATGTAGTGTTTTCTGACTATAGATTCTATATAGGTGTAGTGTCTTCTGACTATAGATTCTATATAGGTGTAGTGTCTTCTGACTATAGATTCTATATAGGTGTAGTGTCTTCTGACTATAGATTCTATATAGATGTAGTTTCTTCTGACTATCGATTCTATATAGATGTAGTGTCTTCTGACTATAGATTCTATATAGATGTAGTTTCTTCTGACTATAGATTCTATATAGATGTAGTGTCTTCTGACTATAGATTCTATATAGATGTAGTATCTTCTGACTATAGATTCTATATAGATGTAGTGTTTTCTGACTATAGATTCTATATAGGTGTAGTTTCTTCTGACTATAGATTCTATATAGATGTAGTGTTTTCTGACTATAGATTCTATATAGGTGTAGTGTCTTCTGACTATAGATTCTATATAGATGAAGTGTCTTCTGACTATAGATTCTATATAGATGTAGTGTCTTCTGACTATAGATTCTATATAGATGTAGTGTCTTCTGACTATAGATTCTATATAGATGTAGTGTCTTCTGACTATAGATTCTATATAGATGCAGTGTCTTCTGACTATAGATTCTATATAGATGTAGTTCCTTCTGACTATAGATTCTATATAGATGTAGTTCCTTCTGACTATAGATTCTATATAGGTGTAGTGTCTTCTGACTATAGATTCTATATAGATGTAGTTCCTTCTGACTATAGATTCTATATAGGTGTAGTGTCTTCTGACTATAGATTCTATATAGATGTAGTTTCTTCTGACTATAGATTCTATATAGATGTAGTTTCTTCTGACTATAGATTCTATATAGGTGTAGTGTCTTCTGACTATAGATTCTATATAGATGTAGTTTCTTCTGACTATAGATTCTATATAGATGTAGTTTCTTCTGACTATAGATTCTATATAGATGTAGTTTCTTCTGACTATAGATTCTATATAGATGTAGTTCCTTCTGACTATAGATTCTATATAGATGTAGTTTCTTCTGACTATAGATTCTATATAGATGTAATTTCTTCTGACTATAGATTCTATATAGATGTAATGTCTTCTGACTATAGATTATATATAAGTGTAGTTTCTTCTGACTATAGATTCTATATAGATGTAGTTTCTTCTGACTATAGATTCTATATAGATGCAGTGTCTTCTGACTATAGATTATATATAAGTGTAGTTTCTTCTGACTATAGATTCTATATAGATGTAGTTTCTTCTGACTATAGATTCTATATAGATGTAGTTTCTTCTGACTATAGATTCTATATAGATGTAGTTCCTTCTGACTATAGATTCTATATAGATGTAGTTTCTTCTGACTATAGATTCTATATAGATGTAGTTTCTTCTGACTATAGATTCTATGTAGATGTAGTGTCTTCTGACTATCGATTCTATATAGATGTAGTTTCTTCTGACTATAGATTATATATAGGTGTAGTTTCTTCTGACTATAGATTCTATATAGATGTAGTGTCTTCTGACTATCGATTCTATATAGATGTAATTTCTTCTGACTATAGATTCTATATAGATGTAATGTCTTCTGACTATAGATTATATATAAGTGTAGTTTCTTCTGACTATAGATTCTATATAGATGTAGTTTCTTCTGACTATAGATTCTATATAGATGCAGTGTCTTCTGACTATAGATTATATATAAGTGTAGTTTCTTCTGACTATAGATTCTATATAGATGTAGTTTCTTCTGACTATAGATTCTATATAGGTCTAGTGTCTTCTGACTATAGATTCTATATAGATGTAGTTTCTTCTGACTATAGATTCTATATAGATGTAGTTTCTTCTGACTATAGATTCTATATAGATGTAGTTCCTTCTGACTATAGATTCTATATAGATGTAGTTTCTTCTGACTATAGATTCTATATAGATGTAATTTCTTCTGACTATAGATTCTATATAGATGTAATGTCTTCTGACTATAGATTATATATAAGTGTAGTTTCTTCTGACTATAGATTCTATATAGATGTAGTTTCTTCTGACTATAGATTCTATATAGATGCAGTGTCTTCTGACTATAGATTATATATAAGTGTAGTTTCTTCTGACTATAGATTCTATATAGATGTAGTTTCTTCTGACTATAGATTCTATATAGATGTAGTTTCTTCTGACTATAGATTCTATATAGATGTAGTTCCTTCTGACTATAGATTCTATATAGATGTAGTTTCTTCTGACTATAGATTCTATATAGATGTAGTTTCTTCTGACTATAGATTCTATGTAGATGTAGTGTCTTCTGACTATCGATTCTATATAGATGTAGTTTCTTCTGACTATAGATTATATATAGGTGTAGTTTCTTCTGACTATAGATTCTATATAGATGTAGTGTCTTCTGACTATCGATTCTATATAGATGTAATTTCTTCTGACTATAGATTCTATATAGATGTAATGTCTTCTGACTATAGATTATATATAAGTGTAGTTTCTTCTGACTATAGATTCTATATAGATGTAGTTTCTTCTGACTATAGATTCTATATAGATGCAGTGTCTTCTGACTATAGATTATATATAAGTGTAGTTTCTTCTGACTATAGATTCTATATAGATGTAGTTTCTTCTGACTATAGATTCTATATAGGTCTAGTGTCTTCTGACTATAGATTCTATATAGATGTAGTTTCTTCTGACTATAGATTCTATATAGATGTAGTTTCTTCTGACTATAGATTCTATATAGATGTAGTGTCTTCTGACTATAGATTCTATATAGATGTAGTGTCTTCTGACTATAGATTCTATATAGGTGTAGTTTCTTCTGACTATACATTCTATATAGGTGTAGTTTCTTCTGACTATACATTCTATATAGGTGTAGTTTCTTCTGACTATAGATTCTTTATAGATGAAGTGTCTTCTGACTATAGATTCTTTATAGATGAAGTGTCTTCTGACTATAGATTCTATATAGGTGTAGTTTCTTCTGACTATAGATTCTATATAGATGTAGTTTCTTCTGACTATAGATTCTATATAGATGTAGTTTCTTCTGACTATAGATTCTATATAGATGTAGTGTCTTCTGACTATAGATTCTATATAGATGTAGTGTTTTCTGACTATCGATTCTATATAGATGTAGTGTTTTCTGACTATAGATTCTATATAGGTGTAGTTTCTTCTGACTATAGATTCTATATAGATGTAGTTTCTTCTGACTATAGATTCTATATAGATGTAGTTTCTTCTGACTATAGATTCTATATAGATGTAGTTCCTTCTGACTATAGATTCTATATAGATGTAGTTTCTTCTGACTATAGATTCTATATAGATGTAGTTTCTTCTGACTATAGATTCTATATAGGTGTAGTGTCTTCTGACTATAGATTCTATATAGATGTAGTGTCTTCTGACTATAGATTATATATAGGTGTAGTTTCTTCTGACTATAGATTCTATATAGATGTAGTTTCTTCTGACTATAGATTCTATATAGATGTAGTGTCTTCTGACTATAGATTCTATATAGATGTAGTGTTTTCTGACTATAGATTCTATATAGATGTAGTTTCTTCTGACTATAGATTCTATATAGGTGTAGTGTCTTCTGACTATAGATTCTATATAGGTGTAGTGTCTTCTGACTATAGATTCTATATAGATGTAGTTCCTTCTGACTATAGATTCTATATAGATGTAGTTTCTTCTGACTATAGATTCTATATAGATGTAGTTTCTTCTGACTATAGATTCTATATAGATGTAATTTCTTCTGACTATAGATTCTATATAGATGTAATGTCTTCTGACTATAGATTATATATAAGTGTAGTTTCTTCTGACTATAGATTCTATATAGATGTAGTGTCTTCTGACTATAGATTCTATATAGATGTAGTTCCTTCTGACTATAGATTCTATATAGATGTAGTTTCTTCTGACTATAGATTCTATATAGATGTAGTTTCTTCTGACTATAGATTCTATATAGATGTAGTTTCTTCTGACTATAGATTCTATATAGATGTAGTGTCTTCTGACTATCGATTCTATATAGATGTAGTGTCTTCTGACTATCGATTCTATATAGATGTAGTTTCTTCTGACTATAGATTATATATAGGTGTAGTTTCTTCTGACTATAGATTCTATATAGATGTAGTTTCTTCTGACTATAGATTCTATATAGATGCAGTGTCTTCTGACTATAGATTATATATAAGTGTAGTTCCTTCTGACTATAGATTCTATATAGATGTAGTTCCTTCTGACTATAGATTCTATATAGATGTAGTTTCTTCTGACTATAGATTCTATATAGGTCTAGTGTCTTCTGACTATAGATTCTATATAGATGTAGTTTCTTCTGACTATAGATTCTATATAGATGTAGTTTCTTCTGACTATAGATTCTATATAGGTCTAGTGTCTTCTGACTATAGATTCTATATAGATGTAGTTTCTTCTGACTATAGATTCTATATAGATGTAGTTCCTTCTGACTATAGATTCTATATAGATGTAGTTCCTTCTGACTATAGATTCTATATAGATGTAGTTCCTTCTGACTATAGATTCTATATAGGTCTAGTGTCTTCTGACTATAGATTCTATATAGATGTAGTGTTTTCTGACTATAGATTCTATATAGATGTACTGTTTTCTGACAATAGATTCTATATAGATGTAGTTTCTTCTGACTATAGATTCTATATAGATGTAGTTTCTTCTGACTATAGATTCTATATAGATGCAGTGTCTTCTGACTATAGATTCTATATAGATGTAGTGTCTTCTGACTATAGATTTTATATAGATGTAGTTTCTTCTGACTATAGATTCTATATAGGTGTAGTGTCTTCTGACTATAGATTCTATATAGGTGTAGTGTCTTCTGACTATAGATTCTATATAGATGTAGAGTCTTCTGACTATAGATTCTATATAGATGTAGTTTCTTCTGACTATAGATTCTATATAGATGTAGTTTCTTCTGACTTTAGATTCTATATAGATGTAGTTCCTTCTGACTATAGATTCTATATAGATGTAGTTTCTTCTGACTATAGATTCTATATAGATGCAGTGTCTTCTGACTATAGATTATATATAAGTGTAGTTTCTTCTGACTATAGATTCTATATAGATGTAGTTTCTTCTGACTATAGATTCTATATAGATGTAGTGTCTTCTGACTATAGATTCTATATAGATGTAGTTTCTTCTGACTATAGATTCTATATAGATGTAGTTTCTTCTGACTATAGATTCTATATAGATGTAGTTCCTTCTGACTATAGATTCTATATAGATGTAGTTTCTTCTGACTATAGATTCTATATAGATGTAGTTCCTTCTGACTATAGATTATATATAAGTGTAGTTTCTTCTGACTATAGACTCTATATAGATGTAGTTCCTTCTGACTATAGATTCTATATAGATGTAGTTTCTTCTGACTATAGATTCTATATAGATGCAGTGTCTTCTGACTATAGATTATATATAAGTGTAGTTTCTTCTGACTATAGATTCTATATAGATGTAGTTCCTTCTGACTATAGATTCTATATAGATGTAGTTTCTTCTGACTATAGATTCTATATAGGTCTAGTGTCTTCTGACTATAGATTCTATATAGATGTAGTTTCTTCTGACTATAGATTCTATATAGATGTAGTTTCTTCTGACTATAGATTCTATATAGATGTAGTTTCTTCTGACTATAGATTCTATATAGATGTAGTGTCTTCTGACTATAGATTCTATATAGATGTAGTGTTATCTGACTATAGATTCTATATAGATGTAGTGTCTTCTGAATATAGATTCTATATAGGTGTAGTTTCTTCTGACTATACATTCTATATAGGTGTAGTTTCTTCTGACTATACATTCTATATAGGTGTAGTTTCTTCTGACTATAGATTCTTTATAGATGAAGTGTCTTCTGACTATAGATTCTTTATAGATGAAGTGTCTTCTGACTATAGATTCTATATAGGTGTAGTTTCTTCTGACTATAGATTCTATATAGGTGTAGTGTCTTCTGACTATAGATTCTATATAGATGCAGTTTCTTCTTTATTTTCTGGTTTCTTCTGACTATAGATTCTATATAGATTTAGTGTCTTCTGACGATAGATTCTATATAGATTTAGTGTCTTCTGACTATAGATTCTATATAGGTGTAGTGTCTTCTGACTATAGATTCTATATAGATGCAGTTTCTTCTTTATTTTCTGGTTTCTTCTGACTATAGATTCTATATAGATTTAGTGTCTTCTGACGATAGATTCTATATAGATTTAGTGTCTTCTGACTATAGATTCTATATAGGTGTAGTGTCTTCTGACTATAGATTCTATATAGATGCAGTTTCTTCTTTATTTTCTGGTTTCTTCTGACTATAGATTCTATATAGATGTAGTGTCTTATGACTATAGATTCTATATAGATGTAGTGTCTTCTGACTATAGATTCTATATAGATGTAGTGTCTTCTGACTATAGATTCTATATAGGTGTAGTTTCTTCTGACTATACATTCTATATAGGTGTAGTTTCTTCTGACTATACATTCTATATAGGTGTAGTTTCTTCTGACTATACATTCTATATAGGTGTAGTTTCTTCTGACTATAGATTCTTTATAGATGAAGTGTCTTCTGACTATAGATTCTATATAGGTGTAGTGTCTTCTGACTATAGATTCTATATAGATGCAGTTTCTTCTTTATTTTCTGGTTTCTTCTGACTATAGATTCTATATAGATGTAGTTTCTTCTGACTATAGATTCTATATAGATGAAGTGTCTTCTGACTATAGATTCTATATAGGTGTAGTTTCTTCTGACTATAGATTCTATATAGATGTAGTTTCTTCTGACTATAGATTCTATATAGATGTAGTTTCTTCTGACTATAGATTCTATATAGATGTAGTTCCTTCTGACTATAGATTCTATATAGATGTAGTTTCTTCTGACTATAGATTCTATATAGGTCTAGTGTCTTCTGACTATAGATTCTATATAGATGTAGTGTTTTCTGACTATAGATTCTATATAGATGTACTGTTTTCTGACAATAGATTCTATATAGATGTAGTTTCTTCTGACTATAGATTCTATATAGATGTAGTTTCTTCTGACTATAGATTCTATATAGATGCAGTGTCTTCTGACTATAGATTCTATATAGATGTAGTGTCTTCTGACTATAGATTTTATATAGATGTAGTTTCTTCTGACTATAGATTCTATATAGGTGTAGTGTCTTCTGACTATAGATTCTATATAGGTGTAGTGTCTTCTGACTATAGATTCTATATAGATGTAGTGTCTTCTGACTATAGTTTCTAAATAGATGTAGTTTCTTCTGACTATAGATTCTATATAGATGTAGTTTCTTCTGACTATAGATTCTATATAGATGTAGTTTCTTCTGACTTTAGATTCTATATAGATGTAGTTCCTTCTGACTATAGATTCTATATAGATGTAGTTTCTTCTGACTATAGATTCTATATAGATGCAGTGTCTTCTGACTATAGATTATATATAAGTGTAGTTTCTTCTGACTATAGATTCTATATAGATGTAGTTTCTTCTGACTATAGATTCTATATAGATGTAGTTTCTTCTGACTATAGATTCTATATAGATGTAGTTCCTTCTGACTATAGATTCTATATAGATGTAGTTTCTTCTGACTATAGATTCTATATAGATGTAGTTCCTTCTGACTATAGATTATATATAAGTGTAGTTTCTTCTGACTATAGACTCTATATAGATGTAGTTCTTTCTGACTATAGATTCTATATAGATGCAGTGTCTTCTGACTATAGATTATATATAAGTGTAGTTTCTTCTGACTATAGATTCTATATAGATGTAGTTCCTTCTGACTATAGATTCTATATAGATGTAGTTTCTTCTGACTATAGATTCTATATAGGTCTAGTGTCTTCTGACTATAGATTCTATATAGATGTAGTTTCTTCTGACTATAGATTCTATATAGATGTAGTTTCTTCTGACTATAGATTCTATATAGATGTAGTTTCTTCTGACTATAGATTCTATATAGATGTAGTGTCTTCTGACTATAGATTCTATATAGATGTAGTGTTATCTGACTATAGATTCTATATAGATGTAGTGTCTTCTGAATATAGATTCTATATAGGTGTAGTTTCTTCTGACTATACATTCTATATAGGTGTAGTTTCTTCTGACTATACATTCTATATAGGTGTAGTTTCTTCTGACTATAGATTCTTTATAGATGAAGTGTCTTCTGACTATAGATTCTTTATAGATGAAGTGTCTTCTGACTATAGATTCTATATAGGTGTAGTTTCTTCTGACTATAGATTCTATATAGGTGTAGTGTCTTCTGACTATAGATTCTATATAGATGCAGTTTCTTCTTTATTTTCTGGTTTCTTCTGACTATAGATTCTATATAGATTTAGTGTCTTCTGACGATAGATTCTATATAGATTTAGTGTCTTCTGACTATAGATTCTATATAGGTGTAGTGTCTTCTGACTATAGATTCTATATAGATGCAGTTTCTTCTTTATTTTCTGGTTTCTTCTGACTATAGATTCTATATAGATTTAGTGTCTTCTGACGATAGATTCTATATAGATTTAGTGTCTTCTGACTATAGATTCTATATAGGTGTAGTGTCTTCTGACTATAGATTCTATATAGATGCAGTTTCTTCTTTATTTTCTGGTTTCTTCTGACTATAGATTCTATATAGATGTAGTGTCTTATGACTATAGATTCTATATAGATGTAGTGTCTTCTGACTATAGATTCTATATAGATGTAGTGTCTTCTGACTATAGATTCTATATAGGTGTAGTTTCTTCTGACTATACATTCTATATAGGTGTAGTTTCTTCTGACTATACATTCTATATAGGTGTAGTTTCTTCTGACTATACATTCTATATAGGTGTAGTTTCTTCTGACTATAGATTCTTTATAGATGAAGTGTCTTCTGACTATAGATTCTATATAGGTGTAGTGTCTTCTGACTATAGATTCTATATAGATGCAGTTTCTTCTTTATTTTCTGGTTTCTTCTGACTATAGATTCTATATAGATGTAGTTTCTTCTGACTATAGATTCTATATAGATGAAGTGTCTTCTGACTATAGATTCTATATAGGTGTAGTTTCTTCTGACTATAGATTCTATATAGATGTAGTGTCTTCTGACTATAGATTCTATATAGATGTAGTTTCTTCTGACTATAGATTCTATATAGGTGTAGTTTCTTCTGACTATAGATTCTATATAGATGTAGTTTCTTCTGACTATAGATTCTATATAGGTGTAGTGTCTTCTGACTATAGATTCTATATAGGTGTAGTGTCTTCTGACTATAGATTCTATATAGATGTAGTGTCTTCTCTTTGATATTCCCGAGTGCTGAGTATATTTGTCTCTCGTAGTCGTTGCCCGTCTTCTGCGTCTTCCTCTCGTGTCTTCTCCTTGATCCCTCCCTCATGCCGCCGCTGCCTTCAGCTGTCCTAGTTTCTTCTGCTCCAGCAGCTGTTTCGCTCCTCGTTGTCAGGTAAATAGATTGTTTCGGCAGTAATTACGGCTGTGACTACATGTCGATGGTGTTTACACCTTTCTGGTTGCTGCCTCCCCTCTGGGATCCTGTTCCGTCCTCCTGTTGGTGGAGATGAGGGATGACCTGTGTGGAGGATCTGCAGGTCCCCGGGAGTTTTGTGAATGAATCTCCTGCAGTAGTCGGCCGGGCTCTCCTTGGAGACGTCTTGTACCTTCCTGTTGTTTTATGTATTTTCCTGGTGCCTGACGCCGGCCCGCTGACTGCTGATGGATGGTCGCTGTTCTCTTGTCTTCTCTCATATCTTTTTCTATCCTTCATATTTCCTCTAATTTTAGTCAATTTCCCTGCGTCCCTTCTCGCCGCTCCCTCTGCGTCACTTTTAGTCGTATTCCCAAATTCCAATCTAATTTTGGCTTTCACCTCCTCGCTCCTCTTTATTGGACACATTTATTTGTTTTCTGGAGATGCTCGCTCTTACGTCTCCATATGTCCGCCCTTCTGTTTCCTTTGCACTTTGCTTATCTTATTCAATTTACAATAAATGTTGGTCTTTCCCTAAATTAAGAAGGACGGAGAATTTTTGCATCAAGTGGATACTGAACCCAGTGATACGAAGCGTCAGGTGAGAGGAGGAACATTAAAGGGAAGGACACACACTCAGGGGTTTGGATGCAGCTTTTGAAGCCACAACAAAGAGTGGATAGAATAAAGAGGAGAAATATCATCTGTTCTTTATAGACTCCCCCCCCCCCCCCTTCCGGATCCTTGTCTGGTTTTGCCTTTAAGGAGGAACTTTCACTATCTACAATGGTTTCCTTTCTTTAATATCCCCCTCCTCCTCCTCCTCCGCCTCCTCCGCCCCCTCCTCTGCTTCCTCCACACCCTCCTCCTCCGCTTCCTCCTCCTCCGCCTCCGCCTCCTCATCCACTTCCTCCGCCCCTCCTCCTTCTCCTCCTCTGCTTCCTCCGCCCCTCCTCCTTCTCCTCCTCCTCCGCCCCCTCCTCCTCCTCCTCTGCTTCCTCCACACCCTCCTCCTCCTCCGCTTCCTCCACACCCTCCTCCTCCGCTTCCTTCTCCTCCTCCACCTCCGCCTCCTCATCCGCTTCCTCCGCCCCTCCTCCTTCTCCTTCTCCGCTTCCTCCGCCCCCTCCTCCTCCTCCTCTGCTTCCTCCACACCCTCCTCCTCCTCCGCTTCCTCCACACCCTCCTCCTCCGCTTCCTTCTCCTCCTCCACCTCCGCCTCCTCATCCGCTTCCTCCGCCCCTCCTCCTTCTCCTTCTCCGCTTCCTCCGCCCCCTCCTCCTCCTCCTCCGCTTCCTCCACACCCTCCTCCTCCGCTTCCTCCACACCCTCCTCCTCCACTTCCTCCGCACCCTCCTCCTCCTCCGCTTCCTCCTCCTCCTCCTCCGCTGCTTCCTCTGCCCCCTTCTCCTCCGCTTCCTCCACACCCTCCTCCTCCACTTTCTTCGCACCTTCCTCCTCCTCCTCTGCTTCCTCCTCCTCATCCGCTTCCTCTGCCCCCTCCTCCTCCTCCGCTTCCTTCGCACCCTCCTCCTCCTCCACTTCCTCCTCCTCCTCCTCTGCTTCCTCCTCCTCCGCCTCATCCGCTTCCTCCTCCTCCTCCTCATCCGCTTCCTCCGCCCCCTCCTCCTCCGCTTCCTCCACACCCTCCTCCTCCACTTCCTCCACACCCTCCTCCTCCTCCGCTTCCTCCTCCTCCTCCGCCTCTTCTGCTTCCTCCTCCTCCTCCGCCGCTTCCTCCGCCCCCTCCTCCTCCTCCGCTTCCTCCTCCGCCTCCCCACCTTTAAAAACTGCGTCTAACAACCTGAACAATGTCTCCTGAGACCTCATGCACATGACGTGAAAATCAGCAACCAAAAAATCGGACAAGTCCTAATTGTGTCTGTTCGGTATGGATTCATGGACAGACTCAAGTCTGAGGGGTCTGTGACTATGGCAATATGGCTGCCCAATGGATGCCAACTGGCCCTGAATAAAGCACCCATCAGTCCTGCGTCCTGGCATCAAGGGATGACGTATGGCTAATGTAACCACTGGAGCAAGCGCCCTGCCACAATGTCCTCACTGGAAGCCGGGACACCTAGATCGGCCTCGGGTCCAGTCAATGGCGGCATGAATCGGCCCCGTCACAATTACTGTATTCACTGCAGTATTTTATGGGGATGTTCTAAGTATTGGACACAAATTGGAAGGGATTGGAGAAACCTTCTAACCAGGTGAAGAGGACCCCAAATATCCTCCCCAGGGCCCATAAAAGAGTAGCAGGTCATAGCTGTTGTGGGGGCCACGTGTACCCCATGAGGTGAAGGTAAGCTGCTCAGACTCCTGCTGTGGGCTCATACAATGCTGTACCCTGTGGTGTGAACATACCCCGAGCCACAATAGCAGACAATGGTCTACGTGACTTCTTCCCAATCCCCTTCTGCCAATGCCCCCGTCTCATTTGCCGCCGCCTGACTTTGTTTCCATGACTTTACCCTCCTTTAGTGGGTTTTGTGCACTTTTCCGCTTGCGCTCCCCCTCTGTCCTCTGGCAGTGTCAGGTGCATTTATCTCGCTGCCTCTCCGGTTGAGGATTAACACAACTGACCCACTTCTGAGACAGAGCTTGTTTGTTGTATGAATAGTTGTGTTAGCAGCAGGGAACAGGACGCTCTGATGCCACGATTAATAAATGAGCCTCCTGCGAACAGCTGCGTCAGCCCCTGATCTGTCCAACCTGAGCCGCGCCGAGAGGAGAAATGGACTGGAACTTGATGGGAGACGAGAGAAATGAAACAAAGTGGAAATCATGATTATTTAGAATTCAATTCCTTGTGTTTGGCAGATCCGCGCCCCGGCAGGAGGAATCTGTCGACCACTCATTACTGTGGTGCTCTAGGGCCAGCCCCGTGTTTCATCTCCAGATCCTCAATGTAGACGACTTCACAATGGAGGAACCTTCTGACTGTGAGTAATGACGGTCATCAGCCCTCATTAAGGGCGAGGTTTTCTAATTTGATGACTCCATTTATATTGGCGTTCGCTGCCTGAGATTGGACATCTTATTATAGCCATTAACTTGTACAATGAGCTTTATGAGATCACAACATAGACTGAGAGGATCCCAAAAGGAACGTGGACCTAAACATGGAGAATGGTCCACCAAGATGCACAAAGTGATATCACCAGGTTCAGTAAAACCTCCATGAGAAGACCCTCCACGTCCTGAGACGTCATAGACCCCCCCCAGAACCTAGGGGTGAAGGATATATGTTATTTGTTTCTGTAAGATCCTGACCAGAACCGTCTTGTACTCCTGGACAGCTAGTGTGGTGGATCCAGTAGGTCATTGATAGATCTAGGTTCCTTGGCCCCAATGTATAAAATTATTTCAGGGGCCCATTCACAAACAACCCCGTGGAAGTAGACCATAGTACTCCTTAGTGTGGGGATCTGACTCTTCCATTGTTATATAAAAGTCTGGGCCCCCAGAATAATAGTGTGGAGATTGGGCAGAGCTCAGTATGAGTGGAGATTGGGCAGAGATCAGTATAAGTGGAGATCGGGCAGAGGTCAGTATAAGTGGAGTTCGGGCAGAGCTCAGTATGAGTGGAGATCGGGCAGAGGTCAGTATGAGTGGAGAACAGGCAGAGCTCAGTATAAGTGGAGATCGGGCAGAGGTCAGTATGAGTGGAGATTGGGCAGAGATCAGTATAAGTGGAGATCAGGGAGAGGTCAGTATGAGTGGAGATTGGGCAGAGGTCAGTATGAGTGGAGAACAGGCAGAGCTCAGTATAAGTGGAGATCAGGGAGAGGTCAGTATAAGTGGAGATCAGGCAGAGCTCAGTATAAGAGGAGATCGGGCAGAGATCAGTATGAGAGGAGATCGGGCAGAGCTCAGTATGAGTGGAGAACAGGCAGAGCTCAGTATAAGTGGAGATCAGGGAGAGGTCAGTATAAGAGGAGATCGGGCAGAGCTCAGTATGAGTGGAGATCGGGCAGAGGTCAGTATGAGTGGAGAACAGGCAGAGCTCAGTATAAGTGGAGATCAGGGAGAGGTCAGTATGAGTGGAGATCGGGCAGAGGTCAGTATGAGTGGAGAACAGGCAGAGCTCAGTATAAGTGGAGATCAGGGAGAGGTCAGTATGAGAGGAGATCGGGCAGAGGTCAGTATGAGTGGAGAACAGGCAGAGCTCAGTATAAGTGGAGATCAGGGAGAGGTCAGTATGAGAGGAGATCGGGCAGAGCTCAGTATGAGTGGAGATCGGGCAGAGCTCAGTATGAGTGGAGATCAGGCAGAGCTCAGTATAAGTGGAGATCAGGCAGAGCTCAGTATGAGTGGAGATAGGACAGAGCACAGTATAAGCAGAGATCAGACAGAGCTCAGTATGAGTGGAGATCGGGCAGAGCTCAGTATAAGCAGAGATCAGACAGAGCTCAGTATGAGTGGAGATCGGGCAGAGCTCAGTATGAGTGGAGATCGGGCAGAGCTCAGTATGAGTGGAGATCAGGCAGAGCTCAGTATAAGTGGAGATCAGGCAGAGCTCAGTATAAGTGGAGATCGGGCAGAGCTCAGTATGAGTGGAGATCAGGCAGAGCTCAGTATAAGTGGAGATCAGGCAGAGCTCAGTATAAGTGGAGATCAGGCAGAGCTCAGTATAAGTGGAGATCAGGCAGAGCTCAGTATAAGTGGAGATCCGGGAGAGGTCAGTATGAGTGGAGATCAGGCAGAGCTCAGTATAAGTGGAGATCGGGCAGAGCTCAGTATGAGTGGAGATCAGGCAGAGCTCAGTATAAGTGGAGATCAGGCAGAGCTCAGTATAAGTGGAGATCAGGCAGAGCTCAGTATAAGTGGAGATCCGGGAGAGGTCAGTATGAGTGGAGATCAGGCAGAGCTCAGTATAAGTGGAGATCCGGGAGAGGTCAGTATTAGTGGAGATAGGACAGAGCACAGTATAAGCAGAGATCAGACAGAGCTCAGTATGAGTGGAGATCGGGCAGAGCTCAGTATGAGTGGAGATCGAGCAGAGCTCAGTATGAGTGGAGATCGGGCAGAGCTCAGTATGAGTGGAGATCAGGCAGAGCTCAGTATAAGTGGAGATCAGGCAGAGCTCAGTATAAGTGGAGATAGGACAGAGCACAGTATAAGTGGAGATCAGGCAGAGCTCAGTATAAGTGGAGATCCGGGAGAGGTCAGTATGAGTGGAGATAGGACAGAGCACAGTATAAGCAGAGATCAGACAGAGCTCAGTATGAGTGGAGATCGGGCAGAGCTCAGTATGAGTGGAGATCAGGCAGAGCTCAGTATAAGTGGAGATCAGGCAGAGCTCAGTATAAGTGGAGATCCGGGAGAGGTCAGTATGAGTGGAGATCGGGCAGAGCTCAGTATGAGTGGAGATCAGGCAGAGCTCAGTATGAGTGGAGATCAGGCAGAGCTCAGTATGAGTGGGGATCAGGCAAAGGTCAGTATGAGTGGAGATCAGGCAGAGGTCAGTATGAGTAGGGATCAGGCATAGCTCAGTATGAGTGGAGATCAGGCAGAGGTCAGTATGAGTGGAGATCAGGCAGAGGTCAGTATGAGTAGGGATCAGGCATAGCTCAGTATGAGTGGAGATCGGGCAGAGGTCAGTATGAGTGGAGATCAGGGAGAGGTCAGTATGAGTGGAGATCAGGCAGAGGTCAGTATGAGTAGGGATCAGGCATAGCTCAGTATGAGTGGAGATCAGGCAGAGCTCAGTATAAGTGGAGATCAGGCAGAGCTCAGTATAAGTGGAGATAGGACAGAGCACAGTATAAGTGGAGATCAGGCAGAGCTCAGTATAAGTGGAGATCTGGGAGAGGTCAGTATGAGTGGAGATAGGACAGAGCACAGTATAAGCAGAGATCAGACAGAGCTCAGTATGAGTGGAGATCGGGCAGAGCTCAGTATGAGTGGAGATCAGGCAGAGCTCAGTATAAGTGGAGATCAGGCAGAGCTCAGTATAAGTGGAGATCCGGGAGAGGTCAGTATGAGTGGAGATCGGGCAGAGCTCAGTATGAGTGGAGATCAGGCAGAGCTCAGTATGAGTGGAGATCAGGCAGAGCTCAGTATGAGTGGGGATCAGGCAAAGGTCAGTATGAGTGGAGATCAGGCAGAGGTCAGTATGAGTAGGGATCAGGCATAGCTCAGTATGAGTGGAGATCAGGCAGAGGTCAGTATGAGTGGAGATCAGGCAGAGGTCAGTATGAGTAGGGATCAGGCATAGCTCAGTATGAGTGGAGATCGGGCAGAGGTCAGTATGAGTGGAGATCAGGGAGAGGTCAGTATGAGTGGAGATCAGGCAGAGGTCAGTATGAGTAGGGATCAGGCATAGCTCAGTATGAGTGGAGATCAGGCAGAGGTCAGTATAAGTGGAGATCAGGGAGAGGTCAGTATGAGTGGAGATCAGGCAGAGGTCAGTATAAGTGGAGATCGGGCAGAGCTCAGTATAAGTGGAGATCAGGCAGAGCTCAGTGTCTCTCATGTGATTGCATTGAGCCTTACCCTTTCATAGGGACTTGGTACTTTCCTGTGCCTGTCTCTTTAAGTTAACCCCAGAACCATGGCAGTGTCTGGGCTCTTCTGGACTCTTCTGGGTTCGGTTCTCCATTGATCTCTGACCCATAACATATTGCCCATTATGTGACTCCCCCGGGCTCGTTCCGCTTCGCTCACAGCTTCATGCAGATTCGCCTTTTCCTCTCTGACCTCGTTTTTGGTGTTTTTGTCTCTATTTGCACATTTTATAGGAATTTTACATCTTTTATGTTCTTTCATGTTCTATGTTCCACATGCAGGAAGGATTGTCGAGGGCGACACCGAGGATTTGTGCCGGCGATGGTCAGAACCCGGATTATCATCCTACAACATCTCGCCGCATTGTTTCTCTTTGTTATCTCCCAGGATCTCATTTAGCTAACACTGACCATAAAAGCCATTTGTATTATTCACGTCTTTGGTGGAGCGCGTCCCCCGACAGCTCGCGTTTCCTCCTCCTGTTAAGAGAGCGTCTTCAGCTTCAGTCTAGATGTGAGAACCTGCTTATTTATGGACGATCCTCAGACCTACGTCTGCCCTACTCTAGGTGTTGACCTCATATGGGGTCCCACGTAGACCGCTGGATGGACTCTATCCTAGCGCTGAGGGTATTTGGTCATCTCGGAGTCTCCCTTGATTCTTTAGGTGTGGACGTCTCTCCACCACTTAGGAGTAAGATCTGGCTGTTATTACCCTGTGAGATCTCTTCATGCCGGAGTATAATAAGCTGAGGCTCAGGAGAGGTGTGGACAAATAATCAGCCCTGACTCTCCCCTTCTCGTAGACTCCTCCATCTCACCTGGTGCTCCCTCGGGTTCCTCTTCCAGGCCGATGGATCCTGTTGGAAGGAGAAATATTTTCCATCCGCTTCATTGCTTTTTGAATCCACTTTGGTGATAAACAACGACAGTCTGTCTGAGCCTTCTGGGCACATGGTAGTGCCAGGGTTATGAGATTTCTGGCTACAAACTCACCTCATATAGACCCCAATGTTGGCTCAGCGGACTCGTGCTCATCCATAGTTAGATTCATTTAATGAATATTCATGAGGCTCACCCATCAGCTTTGTTGTGGGCCAGACTTGTTTGATCTAATACTCCGGACAGTATAATAAGTGGAGGCCGAGGGGATATGCGGATATAACATAGTAAACCCCCATGCCGACCTTCTCCCCTCTCCTCTATAGATTACTTAGATCTCACGGGCCTCGGGGAACTGCTGAGACCTGAACACTGAAGGTGACATCACCCAGGAGGACAGAAGAGGCTTGAAGACCTGCTTACCTCTGATGTATCTCCCCCCCAGATATATCCAGGCAGAGCTCAGTATAAGTGGAGATCAGGCAGAGCTCAGTATAAGTGGAGATCGGGCAGAGCTCAGCATGAGTGGAGATCGGGCAGAGCTCAGTATAAGTGGAGATCGGGCAGAGCTCAGTATAAGTGGAGTTCGGGCAGAGCTCAGTATAAGTGGAGTTCGGGCAGAGCTCAGTATGAGTGGAGATCAGGCAGAGGTCAGTATGAGTGGAGATCAGGCAGAGGTCAGTATGAGTGGAGATCGGGCAGAGCTCAGTATGAGTGGAGATCGGGCAGAGCCCTGTTTGCCTAATATCCGATGGATCTCTTGCTGCTTCTGTAGTGACTTTTCCTCTTCTGGTTCCGGCTCCATTCTTGCTCTAGTTTTTCATGGATATTTTTCGTCTGGCCATAAGTTGTCAGGTTTGGGGGAGTCGCTGACCCCTCACCAGGTGTAATGGTGGTCCTATCATCTATAATGGGCCCTGTGAGGACAACCTGCAGACACTTGTGTCTTTTTCAGCATAGCTTCCATTCGTGCTCTCCGTTTTCCAATTACCTTCCTGTGTTTTTCGCGTTTCCTTTCATTAATTCTCTGGTCTGTTAATTGCTTTAGGGATAATTATGAAAAATGTCACAACGTGTTTTGCAGACAAAGCCAGAAGCTTCCTGTGCACCTTATCTGTCTGCGCGGCTACGCCTTCGGAGGAGACACAATGAATTATGGAGGGGAGATTTGAGAGTACTAATTAATCAGAAAGCGAGACCCCGGGAGGAGAGGAAGGAGCTCGCCAAACTGCGGACTGGGCATCCCGCCGCCGCCGCCACCGCCTCCAATGTGGCAGGTCACAAAAGCTTATCCTTACACAAAGCGCACAAAGACTTGTGATCTGGAACAGTCATGTCCGACACATCAGCACAACCATTGCACCATTCATTGTCTACTCCAGTGTCCAGTGTCTGTGTTACATAGGAGATATAGGCGCCTTCTGACCCACGCCTATGGCCTCTCACCCATCCAGCCTGCACCCGGCCTAGGGGCAATAACCCTGAAACAGCTCTCTATATGGTGAGCTCTCTATATGATGGGCTCTCTATATGGTGGGCTCTCTATATGATGGGCTCTCTATATGATGGGCTCTCTATATATGATGGGCTCTCTATATGGTGGGCTCTCTATATATGATGGGCTCTCTATATGGTGGGCTCTCTATATGGTGGCCTCTATATATAATGGGCTCTCTATATGGTGGGCTCTCTATATGGTGGCCTCTATATATAATGGGCTCTCTATATGGTGGGCTCTCTATATGGAGGCCTCTATATATAATGGGCTCTCTATATGGTGGGCTCTCTATATGGTGTCCTCTATATATAATGGGCTCTCTATATGGTGGGCTCTCTATATGATGGGCTATCTATATGGTGGCCTCTATATATGATGGGCTCTCTATATGGTGGGCTATCTATATGATGGGCTCTCTATATGGTGGTCTCTCTATATGGTGGCCTCTATATATAATGGGCTCTCTATATGGTGGGCTCTCTATATGGTGGGCTCTCTATATGGTGGCCTCTATATATGATGGGCTCTCTATATGGTGGACTCTTTATGTGGTGGGCTATCTATATGGTGGGCTTTCTATATGGTGGCCTCTATATATGATGGGCTCTCTATATGGTGGACTCTCTATATGGTGGTCTCTCTATATGGTGGGCTCTCTATATGATGGGCTCTCTATATGGTGGACTCTTTATGTGGTGGGTTATCTATATGGTGGCCTCTATATATGATGGGCTCTTTATATGATGGGCTCTTTATATGATGGGCTCTCTATATGGTGGGCTCTTTATATGGAGGCCTCTATAAATGGAGGCCTCTATATATGATCGGCTCTCTATATGGTGGGCTCTCTATATGGTGAGCTCTGTATATGGTGAGCTCATTATATGGTGGCCTCTATATATGGTGGGCTATCTATATGATGGGCTCTCTATATGGTGGGCTATCTACAGTATATGGTGGCCTCTATATATGATGGGCCCTCTATATGGTGGGCTCTCTATTTGGTGACCCCTCTGTATGGTGGGCCCTCTATATATATGATGGGCTCTCTATATGATGGGCTCTCTATATGATGGGCTCTCTATATGATGGGGTCTCTATATGATGGGCTCTCTATATGGTGAGCCCTCTGTATGGTAGGCTCTCTATATGGTGGACTCTATATATGATGGGCTCTCTATATGATGGGGTCTCTATATGGAGGCCTCTATATATGATGGGCTCTCTATATATGATGGACTCTCTATAGTGAGCTCTCTATATAGTGGCCTCTGTATATGATGAGCTCTCTATATGGTGGCCTCTGTATATGATGAGCTCTCTGTATGGTGGGCCCTCTATATGGTGGGCTCTCTCTATATATGGTGGGCTGTCTATATTATTCCCAGATCATGTTACTAGGTTTCAGAAAAAACAGGCATTGATCTATAGGGAGTCACTTTACAAAAGGTGGTGCTAGAGCATTTTTTCCCCTTATTTGCATACTAGCTGTTACCCGCGACTTGGTCTGCGGTGATTGTAGCAGTGGGTATATACAGGCGGGGGTAAGGTTTTCGTACTGTGTATAAGGTCTGGGATATGAGATGTAACTTTGTATCTTGTTTTTTCTGTAATTCAGAGAATCCGTGAGACTTTTGTGTTGCAGTTACTTTGTATTTGCGCTGCTATATATACAGTGTTGGTATATACTGTACATAGTGACTTTGGGACAGAAGGATTTGAAGTTAACCCTTTCCCGCCCATGGCATTTTTTGATTTTTGCTTTTGACTCCCCTCCTTCTAAACCCCATAGCTTTTTTATTTCTCCGCTCCCAGAGCCATATGAGGTCTTAATTTTTCCTGGGACAAATTTTTCTTCCTGATGCCGCCATTATTTATTCTATATAATGTACTGGGAAGTAGGGAAAAAATTCAGAATGGGGTGGATTTGACGAAAAAATGCATTTCTGCGACTTTCTTACGGGCTTTGGTTTTACGGCGTTCACTGTGCAGCCACAATGACCTGTCCCCTGTATTCTGTGTTTCGTGACGATTCCGGGGATACCAAATTTATATGGTTTTATTTACATTTTGACCCCTTAAAAAAAATCCAAAACTGTGTTAAAAAATTATTTTTTGAAAAGTCGCCATATTCCGACAGCCGTAACTTTTTTATACGTGCGTGTACGGGGATGTATAGGGCGTCTTTTTTTGCGGGGCCGGGTGTACTTTGTAGTTCTACCATTTTCGGGAAATGTTATTGCTTTGATCACTTTATATTCAAATTTTTATCTGAATCAAAACAGTGAAAAAACGGCGGTTTGGCACTTTTGACCATTATTCCCGCTACGGCGTTTACCGAACAGGAAAAATATTTGTATAGCTTTGTAGAGCGGGCGATTTCGGACGCGGGGAGACCTAACATGTATGTGTTTCACAGTTTTTAACTACTTTTATATGTGTTCTAGGGAAAGGGGGGTGATTTGAATTTTTAATCCTTTAAATTTTTTTAAACTTTTTTTAAACTTTTTTTTTGCATTTATTAGAGCGCCTAGGGGTATTGACATGGGTGGGGGGTGTCGCGGATTGTCAGAGCGGTGGGGGTGGGCAAACATGGCTGCTCCGGAGCGTTATAGAGCGCCTCCTGGAGTATCAGTAAGGTGAGGGGCAAAGTGGTAAAGTCTATGTATATGAGATTGTGTGGGGTTAGGGGCGAGGCTGCAGAGGGCAATAGGAATTTTGTGGCTTGCTATGGTCCAAAGTGTGTGAGATTGCAGAGATGGTGGTGTGAGTTTGGGTTTTGTGGGGTTCCTGGCACAAACGTATGTGCGCTATTGTGACGAAAAGTAGCCTACTGCGCAATCGGGTGTATTAACTATGTTTGTGGAAAATTTCAGCCAAATCGGTGGAGCGGGTTTTGCGTGATTGAGGAACAAACATCTAAACATCCAAACTCACAAACCCACAAACTCACAAACTTTCACATTTATAATATTAATAGGATTCTTTTCCCATAATCCTTAGCAGTGCATGTGTGGTCTGTAAGTCCCTGTAATGTGTGAAAGGCAAGATATTGTAGAACATGTTAGACAAACGTCCACCTTTCTGTAGACAAGTCCTTTCTGCTCCGTCCTCAGTGATTCCCAGACTATGGAGTTAGTGCAGAACCTGGATTGGTCCAGGAGGTCTCCCATATTAAGTGAATGGATTGCTATCACTTCTGGATCCGAGGGGGTACAGGGACTCAATGATGAGAGTCGTATCAGTGTATGGAGACCTCCAAGCCAGCAGTATTATGTGAGCCGAGCGCCCAGGAGCCTTCAAGGGCCCATAAGTTATCTAATCCCAATGTGAGGAGATCAGCACTATAAAGTAGGGGGGCCTGATAGGTATTTTTCATTGGGGCACAGAAGCTTTATGTTATACCATACAAGCCATGTATGCCCCCTAAAGATTTGGGGAAAAGGAATGAAAATTGGTTTTCCTAGTTAGAAAAAAGAAAAGTGCTCCTCTAGCACCAGACATGGGAGGGAGCTTCCTAAACATCAATGCCCCACTCTCAAAGAAGTCTTGTGACATGACTTCAATCAATGCCTCTCACCTGGACAACCAGTATCCAGCCCTGTACCCAGGAGAACCCCAAATACTTGTCTATGGACATTTATAACATCCCAAGTCTCGTCACAGGGCTTGAAAGACGGCATTGATTTGTAGGGAGATCTCTGGCGATAGATGGCGCTAGAGGCACGGTCTTCCTTTTTCCTCCTAATTGATTCTTTATCACTCCTGATGACACATGGAGGACGAGTCTGGATATACCGCCAGGGTACAGGAGGTCATTGTGCTCCTTACAAAATGACTTTACTCTTACACTCATTGGTCAGTGCACGGCCACTCCCTGACATCCCCTGACATTGTGACCCCCACTCAGATAACACGTCACTCGGGGGATGTCTTGTTTCAAAATTGCTTCGAATGTTGTAAAAAAAACCCCATAACATTCCCTTAACCAACCGCAGACGTTCCGGCTCTTCCTGGGTCGCTCATCGCTCTCTGTGCTGTCCACATGACGTATGACCACTTGTAATGGTGACCGCTTCGCACCATTGAGGTCACCGGTTATTGACTGCAGAGATCTTGTTGGCATGTCATAGCTATAGAGAACAGATACCAGAAGGTGAAGGCACTGCGGTGGAGGAATCAGAACCTGGAGCTCAATGTCATCCAGGCTGGCCGGAATAATGACTTACCTGAGAATCCCCACATATTCAGGTCCGGTGTCCCTGTCACTCTGCCTTTGCTTGGCTGCAGCAATGATGATCCCGTACACCCACGTGATTGATGCACTAAATCAGCTTATTGTGAAGTTATATGCTCTCCTCCGGAGCACTAACCTCCTATCTGCTCACACAGCTTTTCCAGAATAAAGAAGTCAATGGAAATCAGATCAAGGATCTGAAATACTGGGATTAGTAGTGTGATCTCCTGTTGACTGTGTGCATCAGAGGAGCAGAGGGAAGCTCAGTGCTTTGGAGGGGAGCACATAACTTCACAATGATCTGTTAGCAAGTTATTCCACCCTGCATTACACTAGACTTAGGTCAGGGATCCCTGTGCCCCACATTTATCTCCTGATTTGCCCTTGCAGATTATTTCCCCCAATCTAAGTGTTATTGCAGAGATGTGCCGGGGCTAGTCCTGGGTCTTAGGGTGCAGGTATGTACACAGCAGACTGGCACGTGCAGCCATCCATCTATTGCAGGAATACAGAGGGTTAGTATGGACATGCTTGATATACTGGGCAGGATATACAGAGAGATGTGATGTAAATGCCATGCAATGTTTGGTACCAGGGACTGACAAAGGGGCGGGGTTATTCCCAAGATGTGGGTGATAATAAGTTGGGGTCTCCTGCGTGTATAAAGGTTCTCTGGGATTTGCACGAGAGCCAGAAGGTCCTTGAAACTCCTCTCCAAAGTCTCGTATACCATTGTCGTCACCGTCTAGGAGTTAGTTACTTTCCTTGGCTCGCAATATTCGGGAGACGAGGGACTTGAAGATCAATGATATCGCGCGCGCAGGACGTGAAGGGGCGATACAGAAGCGTTCAACTTCATTTAGGTCTTAATGATGCAAACTCCTCGGAGCTTTAGAGGAGACGTCTTGTAGCGATGCCCAGACACATTGTGGCCTTGGGTAAGTTTCGGCGAGAACTAAAGGAAATGTGTATTTATCTCGCGTTACGTGCCTGGGACACAGCGCACAAGGACGATATATCTACCTACAAAATCGAGTTAGTCACAGAGGAAAGAAGAAGAAATAGCATCGGAGAGAACTTGGCATCGGGACAAGAGATGGCAGCCAGCGCTGAACATGTGGAGATGATGTTCAGATGGCGTTACACGAACGCGAACGGCTCCAAGGCTCCCAGGACCGGGACATGTAACTTACCAGCTCACGTCTCGCCCTACACCAGTCAGTGCACAAGTCATGAGCAGCGCCATCAAATATTAATCACCTGCGTACCGGCCCACGATTCATCAGCCAACGCGAATGACCCCATTTGGGAGAGACCAAGATTAGTCTGACTTATCATACGTGTCATTATGAGCAATGCGCGACATTTCTGTGGTGACTTTGGGAGAACGCGCTCTCGCAACGGCTGTGTAGAGAAGTGACATCAAACAAAGCCTTGGAAACCATCTGTTGTCTGTGATGTCGGAGCAGCAGGAGGAGAATTAGAGGCGCCGCCGCCACTGCCGGGAACAGAGCGCTGCTACCATATGAAAGAGAATGGAAGAGCGCGCGAGGCCTAAGAGCTGAAACGCGACAATATGGAGCCAAAAAGTCAGGACAATGGGAACATGAATGCAAAAAATGGACATTCAGTGGCTTCAGGAGTCAGATCAGCGGGAAGGGACAGGGGTAGGCTAAAGCTCTACGTAGAGGGCGGCTGCAAAAAGCACTGCATTAAAAACCAGGGGGCAGCAGTGTATCGCAGTCCTTCCTGCAACGCTTTTCACAGAAGGCCACAGAGATTTCCTGACTTTCTGCTTCCTACAGGGAAACCGCCGGACAGTTTTGGACATTTCTGCTCGGCGCATTTGTCTGCAATGTGTGGATGGGATTCGTTACAGTTGCAGTTACTGCGGTTTTTGCCGCTGCGTTTCTGCTGCGATTTCCACCACGAGGGGCCCAGAGCTCAGGGATATTCCTGGTTTTTGGTTTGGATCCTCCGTACTTGCTGATGTCAGGGTTCATCTCTTCAGAGCACAGCACATTTGCAGTATTAGGGTCCATTCACACGGAGTAACGCAAGGCGTTTTTTGTGCTTATTTTTACGGCCGTAAAAAGACGTTTCCATTGAGTTCTATAGTAAAATTATGGACATAAAAATACAGGCATATTTTACTACAGAACTCAATGGAAACGTCTTTTTACGGCCGTAATAATAAGCACAAAATAAGCACAAAAAACGCCTCAGGTTCAAATCCCGCCAGGAACAACATCTGCGTGTAGTTTGTATGTTCTCCCCGTGTTTGCCTGGATTTCCTCCCATTCTACAAAGACATACTGATAGGAAAAAAAGACAAAGCAAAAACATGACTGTGACAAGCAAGGTGTGTGCGCTCAGGTCTATGGTGTGTCTGTAGACGTGTATGGTGTGTGTGTAGACGTGTATGGTGTGTATGGTGTGTACAGGTGTATTGTGTGCGCTCAGGTCTACAGTGTACAGGTCTATGGTGTGTGTAGACATGTATGGTGTGTGCTCGGGTGTATGGTGTGTACAGGTGTATTGTGTGTGCAGACATGTATAGTGTGTGCAGGTGTATGCTGTGTGTAGACATGTATGGTGTGTAGAGGTGTATGTGTGTGCTCGGGTGTATTGTGTGTGTAGACATGTACGGTGTGTACAGGTGTATTGTGTGTATGCTGTGTGTGGACATGTATGGTGTGTGCTCAGGTGTATGCTGTGTACAGGTGTATTGTGTGTGTAGACATGTATGGTGTGTGCTCAGGTGTATGGTGTGTACGGGTGTATGCTGTGTGTGGACATGTGTGGTGTGTACGGGTGTATGTGTGCGCTCGGGTGTATGGTGTGTGTGTAGACATGTTTGGTGTGTGTAGACATGTATGGTATATACAGTGTCGCCCCCTAGTACCCGGGCAGTTACCAGTTCCCCCCACTTGCCGGTTCTCCATCCCATCCACCACCAGGTGTATTGTGTGTGTAGACATGTATGTTGTGTATTGTGTGTGTAGACATGTATGTTGTGTATTGTGTGTGTAGACATGTTTGGTGTATACAGTGTAGCCCCCTATTACCTGGGCAGTTACCAGCGCCCCCCACTTGCCGGTTCTTCATCCCATCCACCGCCAGGTGTATTGTGTGTGTAGACATGTATGGTGTGTGTACAGGTGTATGCTGTGTGTGTGTAGAGGTGTATGTGTGCGCTCGGGTCTATGGTGTGTGTAGACATGTATGGTGTGTGTACAGGTGTATGCTGTGTGTGTGTAGACATGTACTGTATGGTGTGTACAGGTGTATGTGTGTGCTCGGGTGTATGCTGTGTGTGTAGACATGTATGCTGTATACAGTGTAGCCCCCTAGTACCCGGGCAGTCACTAGTGCCCCCCACTTGCCAGTTCTCCATCCCATCCACCACCAGGTGTATTGTGTCTGCAGACATGTATAGTGTGTATGGGTCTATGGTGTGTACAGGTGTATGGTGTGTGTAGACATGTATGCTGTGTACAGTGTAGCCCCCCATTACCCGGGCAGTCACCAGCGCCCCCCACGTGCCGGTTCTCCATCCCATCCACCGCCATGCTTTACCCATATATCAGTTCCGTTTTCTTCTCTTCAGTTATTTCTGTAAATCTCTTTCATTCTCTTTTCTGAGATTTTTTGGAAAGTTTTTCCATGAGAAAGGACTAATCCCCCGCACAAAGGTTTTCTTTGAGGATAAAAGTCGGAATATATTTAGACACTTTTTGCAATCTTTCTTATTTTGCATACAGAAAACAATACGTTGCAGAAATGTGCAGGGAAAGCGGCTTAGGCCAGCGAAATACAGAGCAAATCCAGCGGATACCACACAAATCCTGCGCTAACTGCTCGTGTTTTATGACATTCTAGTAATGTGTGACCAGAGGGGGCACTATCTGCCAGGAGGGAATGGGCACCAACTAACCGGGGCCCGGGGTCAGACTTATGGGGCTCCCCTGCACTGCACCCTGCTCGGGGCGTCTGTACGCTGCACAGTAAGAAGCTTTCAGGAACAGAAGGGTTAATAGCTCATGATATGCAAATACAATGAATACTCACTGTGACCTTTGCCCTTTGCCTTCTTCTCGGTACTTGCAGACAGTATTTGGCAGAGCTGGTCAGGGAGGTCGTTCCTGCCGCCATCTTGGAGGACTAGGTGGGCCCCTTTGTTTGGCATTTCAGGTAGTTCCTGACGGTAAGACCAGCCATGGCCACCCTGCTATGTCCTTACAATACGTGAAGGCTCCTCCTTACCATAAGACGCCCCTGCTCATCCACGTTGGTGACCTTCGGGACTCCCTTTTGCTCTCATTACTTGTCCAACCCTAAAGGACAACACGTGGCCCTAAGGGACAGCATCCAATGTCCACGTGGCCCTATTGTATGTTTAACCCTTTTTTCTGCCAGACCTTAGATCACTATGACACTAATGATATGATGTCCACTTTGGGGTCGCCTTGTCTTCCCGTTTTCTCGTTCTTCGGGTAAGTGCTGGAGTTTCTGCGTACACAGATTGGTGTTTTGTGCAGGCGCATCTTCTGTCTGATCCTCCGGAGATCCTGCGGGCTCTGCTCCCTGGAAGACGCTGTCTAGTTCACAGCCACATTAAGATGTTATTGAAGACATGGATCAGCGGGGCCCCTCCGCCCGCACCGGCCTGTTATCTGTACTCTATAGATAATACCCAAAGAGATGAGGAAGGTATCGCACCCGTCATGTGCTCCGAGGACGGTTTGCATCGCTATTGTTATTCCATCTTCTCTGGTGTCTAAGTGATGCGGGGGACCCCCTTATAGAATAACTCACAGACCTGTCAGAAGATGCAGATGGCGGCATAAATGGTCTCCAATCTAACATTACTGATTGCTTTATGGTCGTTATTATCGCCGCTCACCGGCCGCTCCTCACATTATTTATCTCATTAGATAAGACTATTAGGAAACCAGAACTGCAGCCCTTCACTCCCTGCTGAGATACAGCAATACACGCGCGGCACTGGCAAAGCTATTCACCCTCGTGCTCAATGCTGGACACTTCCCCCAAGACTGGAACAAAGGGCTCATAACCCCCATCTACAAGAATGGGGACCAATATGACCCCAACAACTACAGAGGGATCTGCGTCAGCAGCACATAGCTGGGGAAACTGTTCAACAGCATCATCAATAACAGAATCCTCACCTTCCTCACACAACACGGGGTCCTCAGCAAGAGCCAAGCAGGGTTCATGCCAAACCACCGCACCACAGACCATATCTACACCCTGCACAGCCTCATCAAGACGCACGTCCACAACACCAGAAGAGGCAAGATATTCGCCTGCTTCGTGGACTTTAAGAAGGCGTTTGATTCAGTATGGCACCCAGGCCTACTCCTAAAACTCCTAGAGAGTGGAATAGGAGGAAGAACGTACGACGTCATCAAGAGCTCCTACACCGGAAACCAGTGCAGTGTGAAGGTGAATGGGAAAAGGACAGCATACTTCCAACAGGCCCGAGGGGTCAGACAAGGCTGTAGCCTGAGCCCAACGCTCTCCAACATCTATATCAATGAACTGGCTACAGCCCTGGAGGCCTCACCAACTCCAGGCCTCACCCTGAACAATCGAGAGGTGAAGTTCCTGCTATACGCCAATGACCTCCTACTCCTGGCCCCCACCGAGAAAGACCTCCAAGAAAGCCTGTCAGTGCTGGAAAAATTCAGCACCACATGGGCCCTACCCATCAACCAGAAGAAGACCAAAATCATGGTATTCCAGAAGAAGAGGCCACTGTGGAGATCGCTGCCCAATACGTGTCCAGCTGTCACCAAACAAGAGGAAGATGAGACTCCACGGACTGTTATATATATATACACCAATACACCCGCCCAACCCCCACCCCCACCCCCCCATATAGCGGTCACCAACTAAGAGGAAGATGAGACTCCATGGACTGTTATATATATACACCAATACACCCGCCCAACCCCCACCCCCACCCCCCCATATAGCGGTCACCAACTAAGAGGAAGATGAGACTCCACGGACTGTTATATTTATCCTAAACCACTCGCCACACACATACACACACACCCCTCCCCCACTTTACTAGCTTTGGCAATGCCAAATACCTGTTCCGACGTGCCAATAAAGCTTGTTTGATTTGAGAAAGGATGTGTGAGGCGCAGAGAGACAGAAACACAGAGGAGAAGAAGGGCAGAGGGGCAGACGCCTACAATGGAGTCCCTCTCACCTGCGCCATCCCTCTCTCCTGCACCATACCTCTCACCTGCACCATACCTCTCTCCTGCACCATCCCTCCCTCCTGCACCATCCCTCTTGCCTGCGCAATCCCTCCCTCTCTCCTGCACCATACCTCTCTCCTGCACCATACCTCTCTCCTGCACCATACCTCTCGCCTGCACCATCCCTCTCTCCTGCACCATCCCTCCCTCCTGCACCATCCCTCTTACCTGCGCCATCCCTCTCTCCTGCACTATACCTCTTACCTGCGCCATCCCTCTCTCCTGCACCATCCCTCTCTCCTGCACTATACCTCTTACCTGCGCCATCCCTCTCTCCTGCACCATACCTCTCTCCTGCGCCATCTCTCTTGCCTGCAGTATCCCTCTCTCCTGCACCATCCCTCCCTCCTGCACTATCCCTCTCTCCTGCACCATCCCTCCATCCTGCACCATCCCTCTTGCCTGCGCAATCCCTCCCTCTCTCCTGCACCATACCTCTCTCCTGCACCATAACTCTCTCCTGCACCATACCTCTCGCCTGCACCATCCTCTCTCCTGCACCATACCTCTCTCCTGCACTATACCTCTTACCTGCGCCATCCCTCTCTCCTGCACCATACCTCTCTCCTGTGCCATCCCTCTTGCCTGCAGTATCCCTCTCTCCTGCACCATCCCTCTCTCCTGCACCATACCTCTCTCCTGCACCATCCCTCTCTCCTGCACCATCCCTCTCTCCTGCACTATCCCTCTCTCCTGCGCCATCCCTCTCTCCTGCGCCATCCCTCTCTCCTGCGCCATCCCTCTCTCCTGCACTATCCCTCTCTCCTGCGCCATCCCTCTCTCCTGCGCCATCCCTCTCTCCTGCACCATCCCTCTCTCCTGCACCATACCTCTCGCCTGCACCATACCTCTCGCCTGCACCATCCTCTCTCCTGCACCATCCCTCCCTCCTGCACCATCCCTCTTGCCTGCGCAATCCCTCCCTCTCTCCTGCACCATACCTCTCTCCTGCACCATACCTCTCTCCTGCACCATACCTCTCGCCTGCACCATCCTCTCTCCTGCACCATACCTCTCTCCTGCACTATACCTCTTACCTGCGCCATCCCTCTCTCCTGCACCATACCTCTCTCCTGCGCCATCCCTCTTGCCTGCAGTATCCCTCTCTCCTGCACCATCCCTCTCTCCTGCACCATACCTCTCTCCTGCACCATCCCTCTCTCCTGCACCATCCCTCTCTCCTGCACTATCCCTCTCTCCTGCGCCATCCCTCTCTCCTGCGCCATCCCTCTCTCCTGCGCCATCCCTCTCTCCTGCACTATCCCTCTCTCCTGCGCCATCCCTCTCTCCTGCGCCATCCCTCTCTCCTGCACCATCCCTCTCTCCTGCACCATACCTCTCGCCTGCACCATACCTCTCGCCTGCACCATCCTCTCTCCTGCACCATCCCTCCCTCCTGCACCATCCCTCTTGCCTGCGCAATCCCTCCCTCTCTCCTGCACCATACCTCTCTCCTGCACTATACCTCTTACCTGCGCCATCCCTCTCTCCTGCACCATACCTCTCTCCTGTGCCATCCCTCTCTCCTGCACCATCCCTCTCTCCTGCACCATCCCTTTCTCCTGCACCATACCTCTCTCCTGCACCATCCCTCTCTCCTGCACCATCCCTCTCTCCTGCACTATCCCTCTCTCCTGCGCCATCCCTCTCTCCTGCACCATCCCTCTCTCCTGCACCATCCCTCTCTCCTGCACCATCCCTCTCTCCTGCGCCATCCCTCTCTCCTGCACCATCCCTCTCTCCTGCACTATCCCTCTCTCCTGCACCACCTCTTGCCTGCACCATCCTCTCTCCTGCACTATCCCTCTCTCCTGCACCATACCTCTCTCCTGCACCACCTCTTGCCTGCACCATCCTCTCTCCTGCACCATCCCTCTCTCCTGCACCATCCCTCTCTCCTGCACCATCCCTCTCTCCTGCACCATACCTCTCGCCTACGCCATCCCTCTCTCCTGCACCATACCTCTCTCCTGCGCCATACCTCTTTCTTGCGCCATACCTCTCGCCTGCGCCATCCCTCTCGCCTGCACCATCCTCTCTCCTGCACTATCCCTCTCTCCTGCACCACCTCTTGCCTGCACCATCCTCTCTCCTGCGCCATCCCTCTCTCCTGCACCACCTGTTGCCTGCACCATCCCTCTCTCCTGCCCTACCTCTTGCCTGCACCATCCTTCTCACCTGCACCATATCTCTTGCCTGCACCATCCCTCTCTCCTGCACCATATCTCTTGCCTGCACCATCCCTCTCTCCTGCACCATCCCTCTCTCCTGCACCATACCTCTCTCCTGCGCCATACCTCTCTCCTGCACCACCTCTTGCCTGCACCATCCCTCTCTCCTGCACCATCCCTCTCGCCTGCACCATCCCTCTCTCCTGCACCATCCCTCTCTCCTGCACCATCCCTCTCTCCTGCGCCATCCCTCTCTCCTGCACCATCCCTTTTGCCTGCACCATCCCTCTCGCCTGCACCATCCCTCTCTCCTGCACCATCCCTCTCTCCTGCGCCATCCCTCTCTCCTGCGCCATCCCTCTCTCCTGCGCCATCCCTCTCTCCTGCGCCATCCCTCTCTCCTGCGCCATCCCTCTCTCCTGCACCATCCCTCTCGCCTGCACCATCCCTCTCGCCTGCGCCATCCCTCTCTCCTGCGCCATCCCTCTCTCCTGCGCCATCCCTCTCTCCTGCGCCATCCCTCTCTCCTGCGCCATCCCTCTCTCCTGCGCCATCCCTCTCTCCTGCGCCATCCCTCTCGCCTGCGCCATCCCTCTCGCCTGCGCCATCCCTCTCTCCTGCGCCATCCCTCTCTCCTGCGCCATCCCTCTCTCCTGCGCCATCCCTCTCTCCTGCGCCATCCCTCTCTCCTGCGCCATCCCTCTCTCCTGCACCATCCCTCTCTCCTGCACCATCCCTCTCTCCTGCGCCATCCCTCTCTCCTGCACCACCTGTTGCCTGCACCATCCCTCTCTCCTGCGCCATCCCTCTCTCCTGCACCATCCCTCTCTCCTGCACCATTCCTCTCTCCTGCACCATCCTCTCTCCTGCACCATCCCTCTCTCCTGCGCCATCCCTCTCTCCTGCACCATCCCTCTCTCCTGCACCATTCCTCTCTCCTGCGCCATCCCTCTCTCCTGCACCATCCCTCTCTCCTGCACCATCCCTCTCTCCTGCGTCATACCTCTCTCCTGCACCATCCCTCTCTCCTGCGCCATCCCTCTCTCCTGCACCATCCCTCTCTCCTGCACCATCCCTCTCTCCTGCACCATTCCTCTCTCCTGCGCCATCCCTCTCTCCTGCACCATCCCTCTCTCCTGCACCATCCCTCTCTCCTGCGTCATACCTCTCTCCTGCACCATCCCTCTCTCCTGCGCCATTCCTCTCTCCTGCACCATCCCTCTCTCCTGCACCATCCCTCTCTCCTGCACCATTCCTCTCTCCTGCACCATCCCTCTCTCTTGCGCCATCCCTCTCTCCTGCACCATCCCTCTCTCCTGCACCATTCCTCTCTCCTGCGCCATCCCTCTCTCCTGCACCATCCCTCTCTCCTGCACCATCCCTCTCTCCTGCGTCATACCTCTCTCCTGCACCATCCCTCTCTCCTGCGCCATTCCTCTCTCCTGCACCATCCCTCTCTCCTGCACCATCCCTCTCTCCTGCACCATTCCTCTCTCCTGCACCATCCCTCTCTCTTGCGCCATCCCTCTCTCCTGCACCATCCCTCTCTCCTGCACCATTCCTCTTTCCTGCACCATCCCTCTCGCCTGCACTATACCTCTTACTTGCGCCATCCCTCTCTTCCATCTTTTTGCATTTGTCACCATCTCTCCTCTGTAGATTTCAGATTCTCTTCTTTCTGTTCGATGTTTTGCTGTCAGATTTCCTGGTTCTGGGGATGACAGAGAAGATTTATCACTTTTACTGTTTTGCTGTTGCCTTGAAGACATTGAACACAGAAGTCGCTCCCTGAGTGTCCGCTCTAATGAAAGATCTAGAAGAGCCGGAGCCATTACACGGGGTGTCTGGAGAGTTGTCAGGTCCTCATTATAGGGCTATATAAAGTGCAGCTCTGTCACATGTCCTGGTATCCATATGTTCCTGCAGCTCACTATAGGGTTATTTGGAGGCTTTTCATGGCAGCGGCTGTTCACCAGTCTGATAAGTGCAGAGCTTGCTCTCCTGTGTAGGCTGGATGTCGCCTGTGTGCAGAGCTTTCTGTGAATTACAGGACTACATCTGTATCTATCTATCTCCTGACAACTCTCAGACCCACCTCCTAAGGACGCAGGAGAATTATACATATGGGAGGATTCGTATATTTATTTCAGGGAACCTCTGTCTTTTCTGTGAGTGCTGTGTGCAGAATCTCCAGTGAATTCCTATGAGATTCAGCTTCACTCTGCTCTTCGCTGCCTCCTGTACATAATAACTGACAGGGGGATCTCACAAGTAGGAAGCAGCAGAGACGGCTGAAGACTCTGTGAGTTAGGGGAGCTCTCAGTGCCGCACCTCTAATGAGGCGAGATGAGGCGGCCACCTCGGATGGGAGGGGGGCGGCAGCCTGGGCGATTTTTTTAATTTATTTTTTTACTTTTTTTTTCTTTGAACCTGCGCAGGAGACCTGCCGCTCTCCTTGCACTGGTTCAGACGTCTACATATCAGCATAGGCGGCGTCCTCACGCCGCCTACGCTGATACGTAGATGTCTGGCTGCCGAGAGAAGAGGATCATGGAGGCAGCGAGATCGGTAAGTATAATGAAATTTTTTTTGTTTTAGAATAGGCCGCTACCTGCTGGAGTATCTCCTATTTACCAACCTCCCCGGACCTGCTCACTGCTGTCCCCACTTCCCCTTGTACTATAGGCCGCGGAGGGTGGTAGTGAATAGGCCCAGGCCAGGCTGCGATCCCACTACCGCTATTATTATACTCTGAAGTCTATTCAGCCCTCCCTCCCCCCCCCGAGTATAATAATCGGAGCCCCAGGGGAGGTGAGGGGACATAATAATCACTGTTACTCACCTCTCCGGGATCTGATGTTACTCCTAGAAGGCTTCAGGCCTATATGGTAATGTGTCAGACATCACGTGGTCTGGGATATATATAGGACCTTTCATGGGTTGGGGGCCCAGGCAGTTCTATGTACTACTGGAAAGCCGACAGTGCGCTGAATTCAGGGTTATATAATTGAATTCAGCGCACTATCGGCTTTCCTGATCTGTGCCCCGGGTGACGAGCTAGCGGTGCCGGTACTGTAGCTCTTCACAGTCTGTCAGTAACGTCCTTCTTCCCAGCAGCACCTATAGCGCTGTACAGTGGGAGCGGGGAGGAACTCCATGCTGTGTAGTGATCTGCCGGCAGCTTAGTCCTCCCTCACTTACCTGCACAGAACTGCTGCCACCTCCTCTCCTGGTGTGTACGCCGCTCCCCGGAGATCCGGGCGCCCTCATCTCCCTAGGCTGGTGTGACTGATGCTGGGAGAAGGCGGGGCTTGTTGTGGCTACAGTATATATATATAGAGGTATACAGTATATGTAGAGGTATACAGTATATATAGAGGTATACAGTATATATAGAGAGGTATACAGTATATATATAAAGGTATACAGTATATATAGAGGTATATAGTATATATAAAGGTATACTATATATAGGTATACAGTATATAGAGAGGTATACAGTATATAGAGAGGTATACAGTATATATATATATATATATATATACAGTATATATATAGAGGTATACAGTATATATATAGAGAGGTATACAGTATATAGAGAGGTATACAGTATATATAGAGGTATACAGTATATATATAGAGGTATACAGTATATATAGAGATATACAGTATATATAGAGGTATACAGAATATATAGAGATATACAGTATATATAGAGATATACAGTATATATAGAGAGGTATACAGTATATATATAGAGGTATACAGTATATATAGAGATATACAGTATATATAGAGGTATACAGTATATATAGAGGTATACAGAATATATAGAGATATACAGTATATATAGAGGTATACAGTATATATATAGAGATATACAGTATATATAGAGAGGTATACAGTACATATAGAGGTATACAGTATATATAGAGGTATATAGTATATATAAAGGTATACTGTATATATAGGTATACAGTATATAGAGAGGTATACAGAATATATAGAGATATACAGTATATATAGAGGTATACAGTATATAGAGAGATATACAGTATATATAGAGATATACAGTATATATATAGAGGTATACAGTATATATATAGAGGTATACAGTATATATAGAGGTATACAGTATATATAGAGGTATACAGTATATATATAGAGGTATACAGTATATATAGAGATATACAGTATATATATAGGTATACAGTATATATAGAGGTATACAGTATATATAGAGGTATATAGTATATATAAAGGTATACTATATATATAGGTATACAGTATAGAGGTATACAGTATATACATATACTGTATTATAGACCTTTGTGCTTATGTTTGGAACAAGCTTGGATTCAGTTTCTAGACCATGAAGAGACGACTTTGTCCTGAAGGTCACCCCTCCTGTATAGCCGGCAGCGCTCCGCAGAGAGCGAGGACTACACGGATCTGCCTCTGGCTATGCCGCTGCTCGGGGCAACCTAATGGTGCGAGAGGCAAGAAGAAGCCGTCGTACATAGAAAACCTGCCATCTGCCTGCTACAATGGGAATAGTCTTCTAGAAGGAGGTCTATGGCTGGTCACCAGAGAGGTCTCACCATGTAGGAGAAGCTTCTGCTCTTTGTAGATTCATGACCAGATCTGATCTTTGGTTAGTTATGAACAGGGGGCAGATTAATAACGTCATCGCTTAGACAGTGTGAGACAGTCGTCTACTACACCAGATCTATCACAGTGCCTGATGTGCTTTCATAAATCTCATATCATTTGGCCTATTTTTTGGTTTACACCCGGTTCACACCTGCACTTGGGTTTCTGTTCTTTGGGACCACTTGGTCACCTGAAAATATGGAAATCCCAATCTGCAGAGGCAGCTCCCCCCGGACCCCCTAGACTATGATGGGACCTGCCGGGTTTCAGTCTCACTTGGTGAAATCTTCTCTCTGCATTTTTCACATGGAATGTGGGACGGAAACCCCAAAAGGAAGGCGAGCGCTGAAAACAGCCTTAGCCCGAGACCAAAAATGGGACAAAATTATTGTATTTTCATGCAATCACCATAGACAGAAAGAAGACGTGGTGAAGATGTCAAAGGGAGAGACTTATGTAGACTGGTGGATCCAAGGCCGGTATAATGGGCCGTATTCATTGTATACATCCCTTATTACGAGTCTCCCGGTGATCATGAGGCCCGGTCACAGGTCCGGTATAATGGGCCGTATTCATTGTGTACATCCCTTATTACCTGAGTCTCCCGGTGATCATGAGGCCCGGTCACAGGTCCGGTATAATGGGCCATATTCATTGTGTACATGCCTTATTACCTGAGTCTCCCGGTGATCATGAGGCCCGGTCACAGGTCCGGTATAATGGGCCGTATTCATTGTGTACATGCCTTATTACGAGTCTCCCGGTGATCATGAGGCCCGGTCACAGGTCCGGTATAATGGGCCGTATTCATTGTGTACATCCCTTATTACGAGTCTCCCGGTGATCATGAGGCCCGGTCACAGGTCCGGTATAATGGGCCGTATTCATTGTGTACATCCCTTATTACCTGAGTCTCCCGGTGATCATGAGGCCCGGTCACAGGTCCGGTATAATGGGCCATATTCATTGTGTACATGCCTTATTACCTGAGTCTCCCGGTGATCATGAGGCCCGGTCACAGGTCCGGTATAATGGGCCGTATTCATTGTGTACATCCCTTATTACGCGTCTCCCGGTGATCATGAGGCCCGGTCACAGGTCCGGTATAATGGGCCGTATTCATTGTGTACATCCCTTATTACCTGAGTCTCCCGGTGATCATGAGGCCCGGTCACAGGTCCGGTATAATGGGCCGTATTCATTGTGTACATCCCTTATTACGCGTCTCCCGGTGATCATGAGGCCCGGTCACAGGTCCGGTATAATGGGCCGTATTCATTGTGTACATCCCTTATTACGAGTCTCCCGGTGATCATGAGGCCGGTCACAGGTCCGGTATAATGGGCCGTATTCATTGTGTACATCCCTTATTACCTGAGTCTCCCGGTGATCATGAGGCTCGGTCACAGGTCCGGTATAATGGGCCGTATTCATTGTGTACATCCCTTATTACGAGTCTCCCGGTGATCATGAGGCCGGTCACAGGTCCGGTATAATGGACCGTATTCATTGTGTACATGCCTTATTACGAGTCTCCCGGTGATCATGAGGCCCGGTCACAGGTCCGGTATAATGGGCCGTATTCATTGTGTACATCCCTTATTACCTGAGTCTCCCGGTGATCATGAGGCCCGGTCACAGGTCCGGTATAATGGGCCGTATTCATTGTGTACATCCCTTATTACCTGAGTCTCCCGGTGATCATGAGGCCGGTCACAGGTCCGGTATAATGGGCCGTATTCATTGTGTACATCCCTTATTACGAGTCTCCCGGTGATCATGAGGCCCGGTCACAGGTCCGGTATAATGGGCCGTATTCATTGTGTACATCCCTTATTACCTGAGTCTCCCGGTGATCATGAGGCCCGGTCACAGGTCCGGTATAATGGGCCGTATTCATTGTGTACATCCCTTATTACGAGTCTCCCGGTGATCATGAGGCCGGTCACAGGTCCGGTATAATGGGCCGTATTCATTGTGTACATGCCTTATTACGAGTCTCCCGGTGATCATGAGGCCCGGTCACAGGTCCGGTATAATGGGCCGTATTCATTGTGTACATCCCTTATTACGAGTCTCCCGGTGATCATGAGGCCCGGTCACAGGTCCGGTATAATGGGCCGTATTCATTGTGTACATCCCTTATTACCTGAGTCTCCCGGTGATCATGAGGCCCGGTCACAGGTCCGGTATAATGGGCCGTATTCATTGTGTACATCCCTTATTACGAGTCTCCCGGTGATCATGAGGCCCGGTCACAGGTCCGGTATAATGGGCCGTATTCATTGTGTACATGCCTTATTACGCGTCTCCCGGTGATCATGAGGCCCGGTCACAGGTCCGGTATAATGGGCCGTATTCATTGTGTACATCCCTTATTACCTGAGTCTCCCGGTGATCATGAGGCCCGGTCACAGGTCCGGTATAATGGGCCGTATTCATTGTGTACATCCCTTATTACGAGTCTCCCGGTGATCATGAGGCCGGTCACAGGTCCGGTATAATGGGCCGTATTCATTGTGTACATCCCTTATTACGCGTCTCCCGGTGATCATGAGGCCCGGTCACAGGTCCGGTATAATGGGCCGTATTCATTGTGTACATCCCTTATTACGAGTCTCCCGGTGATCATGAGGCCCGGTCACAGGTCCGGTATAATGGGCCGTATTCATTGTGTACATCCCTTATTACCTGAGTCTCCCGGTGATCATGAGGCCCGGTCACAGGTCCGGTATAATGGGCCGTATTCATTGTGTACATCCCTTATTACGAGTCTCCCGGTGATCATGAGGCCGGTCACAGGTCCGGTATAATGGGCCGTATTCATTGTGTACATGCCTTATTACGAGTCTCCCGGTGATCATGAGGCCCGGTCACAGGTCCGGTATAATGGGCCGTATTCATTGTGTACATCCCTTATTACGAGTCTCCCGGTGATCATGAGGCCCGGTCACAGGTCCGGTATAATGGGCCGTATTCATTGTGTACATCCCTTATTACCTGAGTCTCCCGGTGATCATGAGGCCCGGTCACAGGTCCGGTATAATGGGCCGTATTCATTGTGTACATCCCTTATTACGAGTCTCCCGGTGATCATGAGGCCCGGTCACAGGTCCGGTATAATGGGCCGTATTCATTGTGTACATGCCTTATTACGCGTCTCCCGGTGATCATGAGGCCCGGTCACAGGTCCGGTATAATGGGCCGTATTCATTGTGTACATCCCTTATTACCTGAGTCTCCCGGTGATCATGAGGCCCGGTCACAGGTCCGGTATAATGGGCCGTATTCATTGTGTACATCCCTTATTACGCGTCTCCCGGTGATCATGAGGCCCGGTCACAGGTCCGGTATAATGGGCCGTATTCATTGTGTACATCCCTTATTACGAGTCTCCCGGTGATCATGAGGCCCGGTCACAGGTCCGGTATAATGGGCCGTATTCATTGTGTACATCCCTTATTACCTGAGTCTCCCGGTGATCATGAGGCCCGGTCACAGGTCCGGTATAATGGGCCGTATTCATTGTGTACATCCCTTATTACGAGTCTCCCGGTGATCATGAGGCCCGGTCACAGGTCCGGTATAATGGGCCGTATTCATTGTGTACATGCCTTATTACCTGAGTCTCCCGGTGATCATGAGGCCCAGTCACAGGTCCGGTATAATGGGCCGTATTCATTGTGTACATTCCTTATTACCTGAGTCTCCCGGTGATCATGAGGCCCGGTCACAGGTCCGGTATAATGGGCCATATTCATTGTGTACATGCCTTATTACCTGAGTCTCCCGGTGATCATGAGGCCCGGTCACAGGTCCGTAATAATGGGCCGTATTCATTGTGTACATCCCTTATTACCTGAGTCTCCCGGTGATCATGAGGCCCGGTCACAGGTCCGTAATAATGGGCCGTATTCATTGTGTACATCCCTTATTACGAGTCTCCCGGTGATCATGAGGCCCGGTCACAGGTCCGGTATAATGGGCCGTATTCATTGTGTACATCCCTTATTACGAGTCTCCCGGTGATCATGAGGCCCAGTCACAGGTCCGGTGTAATGGGCCGTATTCATTGTGTACATGCCTTATTACGAGTCTCCCGGTGATCATGAGGCCGGTCACAGGTCCGGTATAATGGGCCGTATTCATTGTGTACATCCCTTATTACCTGAGTCTCCCGGTGATCATGAGGCCCGGTCACAGGTCCGGTATAATGGGCCGTATTCATTGTGTACATCCCTTATTACGAGTCTCCCGGTGATCATGAGGCCCAGTCACAGGTCCGGTATAATGGGCCGTATTCATTGTGTACATCCCTTATTACCTGAGTCTCCCGGTGATCATGAGGCCCGGTCACAGGTCCGGTATAATGGGCCGTATTCATTGTGTACATCCCTTATTACGAGTCTCCCGGTGATCATGAGGCCCGGTCACAGGTCCGGTATAATGGGCCGTATTCATTGTGTACATCCCTTATTACGAGTCTCCCGGTGATCATGAGGCCCGGTCACAGGTCCGGTATAATGGGCCGTATTCATTGTGTACATCCCTTATTACGAGTCTCCCGGTGATCATGAGGCCCGGTCACAGGTCCGGTATAATGGGCCGTATTCATTGTGTACATCCCTTATTACGCGTCTCCCGGTGATCATGAGGCCCGGTCACAGGTCCGGTATAATGGGCCGTATTCATTGTGTACATCCCTTATTACCTGAGTCTCCCGGTGATTATGAGGCCCGGTCACAGGTCCGGTATAATGGGCAGTATTCATTGTGTACATCCCTTATTACCTGAGTCTCCCGGTGATCATGAGGCCCGGTCACAGGTCCGGTATAATGGGCCGTATTCATTGTGTACATCCCTTATTACGCGTCTCCCGGTGATCATGAGGCCCGGTCACAGGTCCGGTGTAATGGGCCGTATTCATTGTGTACATCCCTTATTACGAGTCTCCCGGTGATCATGAGGCCCGGTCACAGGTCCGGTGTAATGGGCCGTATTCATTGTGTACATGCCTTATTACGAGTCTCCCGGTGATCAAGAGGCCGGTCACAGGTCCGGTATAATGGGCCGTATTCATTGTGTACATCCCTTATTACCTGAGTCTCCCGGTGATCATGAGGCCCGGTCACAGGTCCGGTATAATGGGCCGTATTCATTGTGTACATCCCTTATTACGAGTCTCCCGGTGATCATGAGGCCCAGTCACAGGTCCGGTATAATGGGCCGTATTCATTGTGTACATCCCTTATTACCTGAGTCTCCCGGTGATCATGAGGCCCGGTCACAGGTCCGGTATAATGGGCCGTATTCATTGTGTACATCCCTTATTACGAGTCTCCCGGTGATCATGAGGCCCAGTCACAGGTCCGGTATAATGGGCCGTATTCATTGTGTACATCCCTTATTACCTGAGTCTCCCGGTGATCATGAGGCCCGGTCACAGGTCCGGTATAATGGGCCGTATTCATTGTGTACATCCCTTATTACGAGTCTCCCGGTGATCATGAGGCCGGTCACAGGTCCGGTATAATGGGCCGTATTCATTGTGTACATCCCTTATTACGCGTCTCCCGGTGATCATGAGGCCCGGTCACAGGTCCGGTATAATGGGCCGTATTCATTGTGTACATCCCTTATTACCTGAGTCTCCCGGTGATTATGAGGCCCGGTCACAGGTCCGGTATAATGGGCAGTATTCATTGTGTACATCCCTTATTACCTGAGTCTCCCGGTGATCATGAGGCCCGGTCACAGGTCCGGTATAATGGGCCGTATTCATTGTGTACATCCCTTATTACGCGTCTCCCGGTGATCATGAGGCCCGGTCACAGGTCCGGTATAATGGGCCGTATTCATTGTGTACATCCCTTATTACGAGTCTCCCGGTGATCATGAGGCCCGGTCACAGGTCCGGTATAATGGGCCGTATTCATTGAGTACATCCCTTATTACGCGTCTCCCGGTGATCATGAGGCCCGGTCACAGGTCCGGTATAATGGGCCGTATTCATTGTGTACATGCCTTATTACCTGAGTCTCCCGGTGATCATGAGGCCCGGTCACAGGTCCGGTATAATGGGCCGTATTCATTGTGTACATGCCTTATTACCTGAGTCTCCCGGTGATCATGAGGCCCGGTCACAGGTCCGGTATAATGGGCCGTATTCATTGTGTACATCCCTTATTACGAGTCTCCCGGTGATCATGAGGCCCGGTCACAGGTCCGGTATAATGGGCCGTATTCATTGTGTACATCCCTTATTACCTGAGTCTCCCGGTGATCATGAGGCCCAATCACAGGTCCGGTATAATGGGCCGTATTCATTGAGTACATCCCTTATTACGAGTCTCCCGGTGATCATGAGGCCCGGTCACAGGTCCGGTATAATGGGCCGTATTCATTGTGTACATCCCTTATTACCTGAGTCTCCCGGTGATCATGAGGCCCGGTCACAGGTCCGGTATAATGGGCCGTATTCATTGTGTACATGCCTTATTACGAGTCTCCCGGTGATCATGAGGCCCGGTCACAGGTCCGGTATAATGGGCTGTATTCATTGTGTACATCCCTTATTACACGTCTCCCGGTGATCATGAGGCCCAATCACAGGTCCGGTATAATGGGCCGTATTCATTGAGTACATCCCTTATTACGCGTCTCCCGGTGATCATGAGGCCCGGTCACAGGTCCGGTATAATGGGCCGTATTCATTGTGTACATCCCTTATTACGCGTCTCCCGGTGATCATGAGGCCCAATCACAGGTCCGGTATAATGGGCCGTATTCATTGTGTACATCCCTTATTACGCGTCTCCCGGTGATCATGAGGCCCGGTCACAGGTCCGGTATAATGGGCCGTATTCATTGTGTACATCCCTTATTACCTGAGTCTCCCGGTGATCATGAGGCCCGGTCACAGGTCCGGTATAATGGGCCGTATTCATTGTGTACATCCCTTATTACGCGTCTCCCGGTGATCATGAGGCCCGGTCACAGGTCCGGTATAATGGGCCGTATTCATTGTGTACATCCCTTATTACCTGAGTCTCCCGGTGATCATGAGGCCCGGTCACAGGTCCGGTATAATGGGCCGTATTCATTGTGTACATGCCTTATTACCTGAGTCTCCCGGTGATCATGAGGCCCGGTCACAGGTCCGGTATAATGGGCCGTATTCATTGTGTACATCCCTTATTACGAGTCTCCCGGTGATCATGAGGCCCGGTCACAGGTCCGGTATAATGGGCCGTATTCATTGTGTACATCCCTTATTACCTGAGTCTCCCGGTGATCATGAGGCCCGGTCACAGGTCCGGTATAATGGGCCGTATTCATTGTGTACATCCCTTATTACGCGTCTCCCGGTGATCATGAGGCCCGGTCACAGGTCCGGTATAATGGGCCGTATTCATTGTGTACATCCCTTATTACGAGTCTCCCGGTGATCATGAGGCCCGGTCACAGGTCCGGTATAATGGGCCGTATTCATTGTGTACATCCCTTATTACCTGAGTCTCCCGGTGATCATGAGGCCCGGTCACAGGTCCGGTATAATGGGCCGTATTCATTGTGTACATGCCTTATTACGAGTCTCCCGGTGATCATGAGGCCGGTCACAGGTCCGGTATAATGGGCCGTATTCATTGTGTACATCCCTTATTACCTGAGTCTCCCGGTGATCATGAGGCCCGGTCACAGGTCCGGTATAATGGGCCGTATTCATTGTGTACATGCCTTATTACCTGAGTCTCCCGGTGATCATGAGGCCCGGTCACAGGTCCGGTATAATGGGCCGTATTCATTGTGTACATCCCTTATTACGAGTCTCCCGGTGATCATGAGGCCCGGTCACAGGTCCGGTATAATGGGCCGTATTCATTGTGTACATCCCTTATTACGAGTCTCCCGGTGATCATGAGGCCGGTCACAGGTCCGGTATAATGGGCCGTATTCATTGTGTACATCCCTTATTACGAGTCTCCCGGTGATCATGAGGCCCGGTCACAGGTCCGGTATAATGGGCCGTATTCATTGTGTACATCCCTTATTACGAGTCTCCCGGTGATCATGAGGCCCGGTCACAGGTCCGGTATAATGGGCCGTATTCATTGTGTACATCCCTTATTACGCGTCTCCCGGTGATCATGAGGCCCAATCACAGGTCCGGTATAATGGGCCGTATTCATTGTGTACATCCCTTATTACGCGTCTCCCGGTGATCATGAGGCCCGGTCACAGGTCCGGTATAATGGGCTGTATTCATTGTGTACATCCCTTATTACGAGTCTCCCGGTGATCATGAGGCCCGGTCACAGGTCCGGTATAATGGGCCGTATTCATTGTGTACATCCCTTATTACGCGTCTCCCGGTGATCATGAGGCCCAATCACAGGTCCGGTATAATGGGCCATATTCATTGTGTACATGCCTTATTACCTGAGTCTCCCGGTGATCATGAGGCCCGGTCACAGGTCCGGTATAATGGGCCGTATTCATTGTGTACATCCCTTATTACCTGAGTCTCCCGGTGATCATGAGGCCCGGTCACAGGTCCGGTATAATGGGCCGTATTCATTGTGTACATCCCTTATTACCTGAGTCTCCCGGTGATCATGAGGCCCGGTCACAGGTCCGGAATAATGGGCCGTATTCATTGTGTACATCCCTTATTACGAGTCTCCCGGTGATCATGAGGCCCGGTCACAGGTCCGGTGTAATGGGCCGTATTCATTGTGTACATGCCTTATTACGAGTCTCCCGGTGATCATGAGGCCGGTCACAGGTCCGGTATAATGGGCCGTATTCATTGTGTACATCCCTTATTACCTGAGTCTCCCGGTGATCATGAGGCCCGGTCACAGGTCCGGTATAATGGGCCGTATTCATTGTGTACATCCCTTATTACGCGTCTCCCGGTGATCATGAGGCCCGGTCACAGGTCCGGTATAATGGGCCGTATTCATTGTGTACATCCCTTATTACCTGAGTCTCCCGGTGATCATGAGGCCCGGTCACAGGTCCGGTATAATGGGCCGTATTCATTGTGTACATCCCTTATTACGAGTCTCCCGGTGATCATGAGGCCCGGTCACAGGTCCGGTATAATGGGCCGTATTCATTGTGTACATCCCTTATTACCTGAGTCTCCCGGTGATTATGAGGCCCGGTCACAGGTCCGGTATAATGGGCAGTATTCATTGTGTACATCCCTTATTACCTGAGTCTCCCGGTGATCATGAGGCCCGGTCACAGGTCCGGTATAATGGGCCGTATTCATTGTGTACATCCCTTATTACGCGTCTCCCGGTGATCATGAGGCCCGGTCACAGGTCCGGTATAATGGGCCGTATTCATTGAGTACATCCCTTATTACGAGTCTCCCGGTGATCATGAGGCCCGGTCACAGGTCCGGTATAATGGGCCGTATTCATTGTGTACATGCTTTATTACCTGAGTCTCCCGGTGATCATGAGGCCCGGTCACAGGTCCGGTATAATGGGCCGTATTCATTGTGTACATCCCTTATTACGAGTCTCCCGGTGATCATGAGGCCCGGTTACAGGTCCGGTATAATGGGCCGTATTCATTGTGTACATCCCTTATTACCTGAGTCTCCCGGTGATTATGAGGCCCGGTCACAGGTCCGGTATAATGGGCCGTATTCATTGTGTACATCCCTTATTACCTGAGTCTCCCGGTGATCATGAGGCCCGGTCACAGGTCCGGTATAATGGGCCGTATTCATTGTGTACATCCCTTATTACGCGTCTCCCGGTGATCATGAGGCCCGGTCACAGGTCCGGTATAATGGGCCGTATTCATTGAGTACATCCCTTATTACGAGTCTCCCGGTGATCATGAGGCCCGGTCACAGGTCCGGTATAATGGGCCGTATTCATTGAGTACATCCCTTATTACGAGTCTCCCGGTGATCATGAGGCCCGGTCACAGGTCCGGTATAATGGGCCGTATTCATTGTGTACATCCCTTATTACGCGTCTCCCGGTGATCATGAGGCCCGGTCACAGGTCCGGTATAATGGGCCGTATTCATTGTGTACATCCCTTATTACGCGTCTCCCGGTGATCATGAGGCCCAATCACAGGTCCGGTATAATGGGCCGTATTCATTGTGTACATGCTTTATTACCTGAGTCTCCCGGTGATCATGAGGCCCGGTCACAGGTCCGGTATAATGGGCCGTATTCATTGTGTACATCCCTTATTACCTGAGTCTCCCGGTGATCATGAGGCCCGGTCACAGGTCCGGTATAATGGGCCGTATTCATTGTGTACATCCCTTATTACGAGTCTCCCGGTGATCATGAGGCCCGGTCACAGGTCCGGTATAATGGGCCGTATTCATTGTGTACATCCCTTATTACCTGAGTCTCCCGGTGATTATGAGGCCCGGTCACAGGTCCGGTATAATGGGCAGTATTCATTGTGTACATCCCTTATTACCTGAGTCTCCCGGTGATCATGAGGCCCGGTCACAGGTCCGGTATAATGGGCCGTATTCATTGTGTACATCCCTTATTACGCGTCTCCCGGTGATCATGAGGCCCGGTCACAGGTCCGGTATAATGGGCCGTATTCATTGAGTACATCCCTTATTACGAGTCTCCCGGTGATCATGAGGCCCGGTCACAGGTCCGGTATAATGGGCCGTATTCATTGTGTACCTGCTTTATTACCTGAGTCTCCCGGTGATCATGAGGCCCGGTCACAGGTCCGGTATAATGGGCAGTATTCATTGTGTACATCCCTTATTACCTGAGTCTCCCGGTGATCATGAGGCCCGGTCACAGGTCCGGTATAATGGGCCGTATTCATTGTGTACATCCCTTATTACGCGTCTCCCGGTGATCATGAGGCCCGGTCACAGGTCCGGTATAATGGGCCGTATTCATTGTGTACATGCCTTATTACCTGAGTCTCCAGGTGATCATGAGGCCCGGTCACAGGTCCGGTATAATGGGCCGTATTCATTGTGTACATGCCTTATTACCTGAGTCTCCCGGTGATCATGAGGCCCGGTCACAGGTCCGGTATAATGGGCCGTATTCATTGTGTACATCCCTTATTACGAGTCTCCCGGTGATCATGAGGCCCGGTCACAGGTCCGGTATAATGGGCCGTATTCATTGTGTACATCCCTTATTACCTGAGTCTCCCGGTGATCATGAGGCCCGGTCACAGGTCCGGTATAATGGGCCGTATTCATTGTGTACATGCCTTATTACGCGTCTCCCGGTGATCATGAGGCCCGGTCACAGGTCCGGTATAATGGGCCGTATTCATTGTGTACATCCCTTATTACCTGAGTCTCCCGGTGATCATGAGGCCCGGTCACAGGTCCGGTATAATGGGCTGTATTCATTGTGTACATCCCTTATTACGCGTCTCCCGGTGATCATGAGGCCCGGTCACAGGTCCGGTATAATGGGCAGTATTCATTGTGTACATCCCTTATTACGCGTCTCCCGGTGATCATGAGGCCCGGTCACAGGTCCGGTATAATGGGCCGTATTCATTGTGTACATCCCTTATTACGCGTCTCCCGGTGATCATGAGGCCCAATCACAGGTCCGGTATAATGGGCCGTATTCATTGTGTACATCCCTTATTACGCGTCTCCCGGTGATCATGAGGCCCGGTCACAGGTCCGGTATAATGGGCCGTATTCATTGTGTACATCCCTTATTACCTGAGTCTCCCGGTGATCATGAGGCCCGGTCACAGGTCCGGTATAATGGGCCGTATTCATTGTGTACATCCCTTATTACGAGTCTCCCGGTGATCATGAGGCCCGGTCACAGGTCCGGTATAATGGGCCGTATTCTTTGTGTACATCCCTTATTACCTGAGTCTCCCGGTGATCATGAGGCCCGGTCACAGGTCCGGTATAATGGGCCGTATTCATTGTGTACATCCATTATTACGAGTCTCCCGGTGATCATGAGGCCCGGTCACAGGTCCGGTATAATGGGCCGTATTCATTGTGTACATCCCTTATTTCCTGAGTCTCCCGGTGATCATGAGGCCCGGTCACAGGTCCGGTATAATGGGCCGTATTCATTGTGTACATCCCTTATTACGCGTCTCCCGGTGATCATGAGGCCCGGTCACAGGTCCGGTATAATGGGCCGTATTCATTGTGTACATCCCTTATTACCTGAGTCTCCCGGTGATCATGAGTCCCGGTCACAGGTCCGGTATAATGGGCCGTATTCATTGTGTACATCCCTTATTACACGTCTCCCGGTGATCATGAGGCCCGGTCACAGGTCCGGTATAATGGGCCGTATTCATTGTGTACATCCCTTATTACGAGTCTCCCGGTGATCATGAGGCCCAGTCACAGGTCCGGTATAATGGGCCGTATTCATTGTGTACATCCCTTATTACGCGTCTCCCGGTGATCATGAGGCCGGTCACAGGTCCGGTATAATGGGCCGTATTCATTGTGTACATGCCTTATTACCTGAGTCTCCCGGTGATCATGAGGCCCGGTCACAGGTCCGGTATAATGGGCCGTATTCATTGTGTACATCCCTTATTACGAGTCTCCCGGTGATCATGAGGCCCGGTCACAGGTCCGGTATAATGGGCCGTATTCATTGTGTACATCCCTTATTACGCGTCTCCCGGTGATCATGAGGCCCGGTCACAGGTCCGGTATAATGGGCCGTATTCATTGTGTACATCCCTTATTACGAGTCTCCCGGTGATCATGAGGCCCGGTCACAGGTCCGGTATAATGGGCCGTATTCATTGTGTACATCCCTTATTACCTGAGTCTCCCGGTGATCATGAGGCCCGGTCACAGGTCCGGTATAATGGGCCGTATTCATTGTGTACATGCCTTATTACGAGTCTCCCGGTGATCATGAGGCCGGTCACAGGTCCGGTATAATGGGCCGTATTCATTGTGTACATCCCTTATTACCTGAGTCTCCCGGTGATCATGAGGCCCGGTCACAGGTCCGGTATAATGGGCCGTATTCATTGTGTACATCCCTTATTACCTGAGTCTCCCGGTGATCATGAGGCCGGTCACAGGTCCGGTATAATGGGCCGTATTCATTGTGTACATCCCTTATTACGAGTCTCCCGGTGATCATGAGGCCCGGTCACAGGTCCGGTATAATGGGCCGTATTCATTGTGTACATCCCTTATTACGAGTCTCCCGGTGATCATGAGGCCCGGTCACAGGTCCGGTATAATGGGCCGTATTCATTGTGTACATCCCTTATTACGCGTCTCCCGGTGATCATGAGGCCCAATCACAGGTCCGGTATAATGGGCCGTATTCATTGTGTACATCCCTTATTACGCGTCTCCCGGTGATCATGAGGCCCGGTCACAGGTCCGGTATAATGGGCTGTATTCATTGTGTACATCCCTTATTACGAGTCTCCCGGTGATCATGAGGCCCGGTCACAGGTCCGGTATAATGGGCCGTATTCATTGTGTACATCCCTTATTACGCGTCTCCCGGTGATCATGAGGCCCAATCACAGGTCCGGTATAATGGGCCGTATTCATTGTGTACATGCCTTATTACCTGAGTCTCCCGGTGATCATGAGGCCCGGTCACAGGTCCGGTATAATGGGCCGTATTCATTGTGTACATCCCTTATTACCTGAGTCTCCCGGTGATCATGAGGCCCGGTCACAGGTCCGGTATAATGGGCCGTATTCATTGTGTACATCCCTTATTACCTGAGTCTCCCGGTGATCATGAGGCCCGGTCACAGGTCCGGAATAATGGGCCGTATTCATTGTGTACATCCCTTATTACGAGTCTCCCGGTGATCATGAGGCCCGGTCACAGGTCCGGTGTAATGGGCCGTATTCATTGTGTACATGCCTTATTACGAGTCTCCCGGTGATCATGAGGCCGGTCACAGGTCCGGTATAATGGGCCGTATTCATTGTGTACATCCCTTATTACCTGAGTCTCCCGGTGATCATGAGGCCCGGTCACAGGTCCGGTATAATGGGCCGTATTCATTGTGTACATCCCTTATTACGCGTCTCCCGGTGATCATGAGGCCCGGTCACAGGTCCGGTATAATGGGCCGTATTCATTGTGTACATCCCTTATTACCTGAGTCTCCCGGTGATCATGAGGCCCGGTCACAGGTCCGGTATAATGGGCCGTATTCATTGTGTACATCCCTTATTACGAGTCTCCCGGTGATCATGAGGCCCGGTCACAGGTCCGGTATAATGGGCCGTATTCATTGTGTACATCCCTTATTACCTGAGTCTCCCGGTGATTATGAGGCCCGGTCACAGGTCCGGTATAATGGGCAGTATTCATTGTGTACATCCCTTATTACCTGAGTCTCCCGGTGATCATGAGGCCCGGTCACAGGTCCGGTATAATGGGCCGTATTCATTGTGTACATCCCTTATTACGCGTCTCCCGGTGATCATGAGGCCCGGTCACAGGTCCGGTATAATGGGCCGTATTCATTGAGTACATCCCTTATTACGAGTCTCCCGGTGATCATGAGGCCCGGTCACAGGTCCGGTATAATGGGCCGTATTCATTGTGTACATGCTTTATTACCTGAGTCTCCCGGTGATCATGAGGCCCGGTCACAGGTCCGGTATAATGGGCCGTATTCATTGTGTACATCCCTTATTACGAGTCTCCCGGTGATCATGAGGCCCGGTTACAGGTCCGGTATAATGGGCCGTATTCATTGTGTACATCCCTTATTACCTGAGTCTCCCGGTGATTATGAGGCCCGGTCACAGGTCCGGTATAATGGGCAGTATTCATTGTGTACATCCCTTATTACCTGAGTCTCCCGGTGATCATGAGGCCCGGTCACAGGTCCGGTATAATGGGCCGTATTCATTGTGTACATCCCTTATTACGCGTCTCCCGGTGATCATGAGGCCCGGTCACAGGTCCGGTATAATGGGCCGTATTCATTGTGTACATCCCTTATTACGAGTCTCCCGGTGATCATGAGGCCCGGTCACAGGTCCGGTATAATGGGCCGTATTCATTGTGTACATCCCTTATTACCTGAGTCTCCCGGTGATCATGAGGCCCGGTCACAGGTCCGGTATAATGGGCCGTATTCATTGTGTACATCCCTTATTACGAGTCTCCCGGTGATCATGAGGCCCGGTCACAGGTCCGGTATAATGGGCCGTATTCATTGTGTACATCCCTTATTACCTGAGTCTCCCGGTGATTATGAGGCCCGGTCACAGGTCCGGTATAATGGGCAGTATTCATTGTGTACATCCCTTATTACCTGAGTCTCCCGGTGATCATGAGGCCCGGTCACAGGTCCGGTATAATGGGCCGTATTCATTGTGTACATCCCTTATTACGCGTCTCCCGGTGATCATGAGGCCCGGTCACAGGTCCGGTATAATGGGCCGTATTCATTGAGTACATCCCTTATTACGAGTCTCCCGGTGATCATGAGGCCCGGTCACAGGTCCGGTATAATGGGCCGTATTCATTGTGTACATCCCTTATTACGCGTCTCCCGGTGATCATGAGGCCCAATCACAGGTCCGGTATAATGGGCCGTATTCATTGTGTACATGCTTTATTACCTGAGTCTCCCGGTGATCATGAGGCCCGGTCACAGGTCCGGTATAATGGGCCGTATTCATTGTGTACATGCCTTATTACCTGAGTCTCCCGGTGATCATGAGGCCCGGTCACAGGTCCGGTATAATGGGCCGTATTCATTGTGTACATCCCTTATTACGCGTCTCCCGGTGATCATGAAGCCCGGTCACAGGTCCGGTATAATGGGCCGTATTCATTGTGTACATGCCTTATTACCTGAGTCTCCAGGTGATCATGAGGCCCGGTCACAGGTCCGGTATAATGGGCCGTATTCATTGTGTACATGCCTTATTACCTGAGTCTCCCGGTGATCATGAGGCCCGGTCACAGGTCCGGTATAATGGGCCGTATTCATTGTGTACATCCCTTATTACGAGTCTCCCGGTGATCATGAGGCCCGGTCACAGGTCCGGTATAATGGGCCGTATTCATTGTGTACATCCCTTATTACCTGAGTCTCCCGGTGATCATGAGGCCCGGTCACAGGTCCGGTATAATGGGCCGTATTCATTGTGTACATGCCTTATTACGAGTCTCCCGGTGATCATGAGGCCCGGTCACAGGTCCGGTATAATGGGCCGTATTCATTGTGTACATCCCTTATTACGCGTCTCCCGGTGATCATGAGGCCCGGTCACAGGTCCGGTATAATGGGCAGTATTCATTGTGTACATCCCTTATTACGCGTCTCCCGGTGATCATGAGGCCCGGTCACAGGTCCGGTATAATGGGCCGTATTCATTGTGTACATCCCTTATTACGCGTCTCCCGGTGATCATGAGGCCCAATCACAGGTCCGGTATAATGGGCCGTATTCATTGTGTACATCCCTTATTACGCGTCTCCCGGTGATCATGAGGCCCGGTCACAGGTCCGGTATAATGGGCCGTATTCATTGTGTACATCCCTTATTACCTGAGTCTCCCGGTGATCATGAGGCCCGGTCACAGGTCCGGTATAATGGGCCGTATTCATTGTGTACATCCCTTATTACGAGTCTCCCGGTGATCATGAGGCCCGGTCACAGGTCCGGTATAATGGGCCGTATTCATTGTGTACATCCCTTATTACGCGTCTCCCGGTGATCATGAGGCCCGGTCACAGGTCCGGTATAATGGGCCGTATTCATTGTGTACATCCCTTATTACGAGTCTCCCGGTGATCATGAGGCCCGGTCACAGGTCCGGTATAATGGGCCGTATTCATTGTGTACATCCCTTATTTCCTGAGTCTCCCGGTGATCATGAGGCCCGGTCACAGGTCCGGTATAATGGGCCGTATTCATTGTGTACATCCCTTATTACGCGTCTCCCGGTGATCATGAGGCCCGGTCACAGGTCCGGTATAATGGGCCGTATTCATTGTGTACATCCCTTATTACCTGAGTCTCCCGGTGATCATGAGGCCCGGTCACAGGTCCGGTATAATGGGCCGTATTCATTGTGTACATCCCTTATTACACGTCTCCCGGTGATCATGAGGCCCGGTCACAGGTCCGGTATAATGGGCCGTATTCATTGTGTACATCCCTTATTACGAGTCTCCCGGTGATCATGAGGCCCAGTCACAGGTCCGGTATAATGGGCCGTATTCATTGTGTACATCCCTTATTACGCGTCTCCCGGTGATCATGAGGCCCGGTCACAGGTCCGGTATAATGGGCCGTATTCATTGTGTACATCCCTTATTACCTGAGTCTCCCGGTGATCATGAGGCCCGGTCACAGGTCCGGTATAATGGGCCGTATTCATTGTGTACATCCCTTATTACCTGAGTCTCCCGGTGATCATGAGGCCCGGTCACAGGTCCGGTATAATGGGCCGTATTCATTGTGTACATCCCTTATTACGCGTCTCCCGGTGATCATGAGGCCGGTCACAGGTCCGGTATAATGGGCCGTATTCATTGTGTACATGCCTTATTACCTGAGTCTCCCGGTGATCATGAGGCCCGGTCACAGGTCCGGTATAATGGGCCGTATTCATTGTGTACATCCCTTATTACGAGTCTCCCGGTGATCATGAGGCCCGGTCACAGGTCCGGTATAATGGGCCGTATTCATTGTGTACATGCCTTATTACGAGTCTCCCGGTGATCATGAGGCCCAGTCACAGGTCCGGTATAATGGGCCGTATTCATTGTGTACATCCCTTATTACGCGTCTCCCGGTGATCATGAGGCCCGGTCACAGGTCCGGTATAATGGGCCGTATTCATTGTGTACATCCCTTATTACGAGTCTCCCGGTGATCATGAGGCCCGGTCACAGGTCCGGTATAATGGGCCGTATTCATTGTGTACATCCCTTATTACGCGTCTCCCGGTGATCATGAGGCCCAGTCACAGGTCCGGTATAATGGGCCGTATTCATTGTGTACATCCCTTATTACGAGTCTCCCGGTGATCATGAGGCCCAGTCACAGGTCCGGTATAATGGGCCGTATTCATTGTGTACATCCCTTATTACGAGTCTCCCGGTGATCATGAGGCCCGGTCACAGGTCCGGTATAATGGGCCGTATTCATTGTGTACATCCCTTATTACGCGTCTCCCGGTGATCATGAGGCCCAGTCACAGGTCCGGTATAATGGGCCGTATTCATTGTGTACATCCCTTATTACGAGTCTCCCGGTGATCATGAGGCCCAGTCACAGGTCCGGTATAATGGGCCGTATTCATTGTGTACATCCCTTATTACGAGTCTCCCGGTGATCATGAGGCCCAATCACAGGTCCGGTATAATGGGCCGTATTCATTGTGTACATGCTTTATTACCTGAGTCTCCCGGTGATCATGAGGCCCGGTCACAGGTCCGGTATAATGGGCCGTATTCATTGTGTACATCCCTTATTACGCGTCTCCCGGTGATCATGAGGCCCAGTCACAGGTCCGGTATAATGGGCCGTATTCATTGTGTACATCCCTTATTACGAGTCTCCCGGTGATCATGAGGCCCAGTCACAGGTCCGGTATAATGGGCCGTATTCATTGTGTACATCCCTTATTACGAGTCTCCCGGTGATCATGAGGCCCAGTCACAGGTCCGGTATAATGGGCCGTATTCATTGTGTACATCCCTTATTACGAGTCTCCCGGTGATCATGAGGCCGGTCACAGGTCCGGTATAATGGGCCGTATTCATTGTGTACATCCCTTATTACCTGAGTCTCCCGGTGATCATGAGGCCCGGTCACAGGTCCGGTATAATGGGCCGTATTCATTGTGTACATCCCTTATTACCTGAGTCTCCCGGTGATCATGAGGCCCGGTCACAGGTCCGGTATAATGGGCCGTATTCATTGTGTACATCCCTTATTACCTGAGTCTCCCGGTGATCATGAGGCCCGGTCACAGGTCCGGTATAATGGGCCGTATTCATTGTGTACATGCCTTATCTTCCCACCTCCCCGCAGACCATCGCTATTCCAGTATAGACGGTTCCTGAGATGTAAATATAAGCCATTGTGCCTTGGATTGGATTTCGACCATATTGTGCGGCGTTGGCTTCGCACAGATCCTGCTCACATCTATCACAGACCTTCCCAATAAATATTTCATGGTCCATTCATCTATGACACACGCTCTAGGTTTGCCCTATTTATCATCCTCTTCCATGGAGATGACTCCTCTGACTCCCCGCAGGGTTCGCCTCCAATCTCCACGTTATATGATGGAGGAAAACATTGAGGCACAAATACTAAATAATTGCCGAGAAGAAGAAGAAGGAGAAGGAGAACCATCGCACCACACGGAGGAGCTGTCAAGTGTTTCTAATCCGTCTTTGTAGATTCGGATGGACTTGTCATAGAAGATGCGATCTAATGGGGATTGCTGACAGCGATTCCTCCGAACATCCCAGCATGGCCGAGCCCGAGGAGAGTGAAACGCGCCGGGTCCTTACTTACTGTCACCAGGAATGATTGGCTTGTGGAAATCCTTCATGCCCCAACATCGGCCATCATGGAAGAGTCAGTAGACCAGATGGCTTGTTCTCACACATGGGGGCTGATAAGACCAGAGCGCTGATCTGCACCAGAATTATTGGGGGGTCCGACCTCTTCACAACTCAGAGCAAATAATAAGAGAATGGATTTCAGCTAGAACTGTCCTGGGGTGAATTCTAATAAATTTACTGAGCCAAGTGAGATAAACGAGACATCTCCATAGGTAGACATCGTATGACCCATCTATAGGCAGTATGGACGGTACAATCACTATAGGGCGGTCTAATAATGGTGACATCTCCATAGGTAGACATCGTATGACCCATCTATAGGCAGTATGGACGGTACAATGACTATAGGGCGGTCTGATAATGGTGACATCTCCATAGGTAGACATCGTATGACCCATCTATAGGCAGTATGGACGGTACAATCACTATAGGGCGGTCTGATAATGGTGACATCTCCATAAGTAGACATCGTATGACCCATCTATAGGCAGTATGGACGGTACAATCACTATAGGGCGGTCTAATAATGGTGACATCTCCATAGGTAGACATCGTATGACCCATCTATAGGCAGTATGGACGGTACAATCACTATAGGGCGGTCTGATAATGGTGACATCTCCATAGGTAGACATCGTATGACCCATCTATAGGCAGTATGGATGGTACAATCACTATAGGGCGGTCTAATAATGGTGACATCTCCATAGGTAGACATCGTATGACCCATCTATAGGCAGTATGGACGGTACAATCACTATAGGGCGGTCTGATAATGGTGACATCTCCATAGGTAGACATCGTATGACCCATCTATAGGCAGTATGGACGGTACAATCACTATAGGGCGGTCTGATAATGGTGACATCTCCATAAGTAGACATCGTATGACCCATCTATAGGCAGTATGGACGGTACAATCACTATAGGGCGGTCTAATAATGGTGACATCTCCATAGGTAGACATCGTATGACCCATCTATAGGCAGTATGGACGGTACAATCACTATAGGGCGGTCTAATAATGGTGACATCTCCATAGGTAGACATCGTATGACCCATCTATAGGCAGTATGGACGGTACAATCACTATAGGGCGGTCTGATAATGGTGACATCTCCATAGGTAGACATCGTATGACCCATCTATAGGCAGTATGGACGGTACAATCACTATAGGGCGGTCTGATAATGGTGACATCTCCATAGGTAGACATCGTATGACCCATCTATAGGCAGTATGGACGGTACAATCACTATAGGGCGGTCTGATAATGGTGACATCTCCATAGGTAGACATCGTATGACCCATCTATAGGCAGTATGGACGGTACAATCACTATAGGGCGGTCTGATAATGGTGACATCTCCATAAGTAGACATCGTATGACCCATCTATAGGCAGTATGGACGGTACAATCACTATAGGGCGGTCTAATAATGGTGACATCTCCATAGGTAGACATCGTATGACCCATCTATAGGCAGTATGGACGGTACAATTACTATAGGGCGGTCTGATAATGGTGACATCTCCATAAGTAGACATTGTATGACCCATCTATAGGCAGTATGGACGGTACAATCACTATAGGGCGGTCTAATAATGGTGACATCTCCATAGGTAGACATCGTATGACCCATCTATAGGCAGTATGGACGGTACAATTACTATAGGGCGGTCTGATAATGGTGACATCTCCATAAGTAGACATTGTATGACCCATCTATAGGCAGTATGGACGGTACAATTACTATAGGGCGGTCTGATAATGGTGACATCTCCATAAGTAGACATTGTATGACCCATCTACCTATATATATATATGATTCAGCCACTACAGTCATGGCCAAAAGTTCTGAGACTGCCACAAATCTCCTCTTGTCACATGATCTGCTCCCTCTGGTTTCTGTGTGTTTGTCAGATGTTTTTATCACATACAGAAATAGAATTGCAATCCTATTCTGAGTAATAAAAGCTTATAGTGACAGTTAGAAGGAGTTACTGCAGCGGTGTAATATTTGCAGTGTTGCCCCTTCTTCTTCTTCAGGACCTCTGCAATTCTCCCTGGCAGCTCTCAATCACCTTCTGGACCAAATCCTGACTGATAGCCGTCCATTCTTGCACAATCAATGCTTGCATTTTGTCAGAATTTGTCGGTTTTTGTTTGTCCACCCGTCTCTTGATGATTGACCACAAGTTCTCAATGGGATTAAGATCTGGGGAGTTTCCAGGCCATGGACCCAAAATCTCTCTGTTTTGTTCCCTGAGCCATTTAGTTCTCCCCTTTGCTTTATGACAAGGTGCTCCATCATGCTGGAGAAGGCATTGTTGGTGGCCAAACTGCTCTTGGACGGTTGGGAGAAGTTGATCTTGGAGGACATTCTGGTCCCATTCTTTATTCATGGCTGTATTTTTAGGCCAGACTGTGAGAGAGCCGATTCCCTTGGCGGAGAAGCCACCCCACACATGAATGGTTTCAGGATGCTTTACAGTTGGCATGAGACCAGACTGGTGGTAGCGCTCACCTCCTCTTCTCCCAATAAGCTGTTCTCCAGATGTCCCAAACAATCGAAAAGGGGATTCATCAGAGAAAATGACTTTCCCCCAGTCCTCAGCAGTCACTCCCTGGACCTTCTGCAGAATATCAGTCTGTCCCTGATGTTTTTTCTGGAGAGAAGTGGCTTCTTTGCTGCCCTCCTTGAGACCAGGCCTTGCTCCAAGAGTCTCCGCCTCACAGTGCGTACAGATGCACTCACACCTGCCTGCTGCCATTCCTGAGCAAGCTCTGCACTGCTGGTAGCCCGATCCCGCAGCTGAAACACTTTTAAGAGACGGTCCTGGCGCTTGCTGGTCTTTCTTGGGCGCCCTGGAGCCTTTTTGCCAACAATGGAGCCTCTCTCCTTGAAGTTCCTGATGATGCGATAGATTGGTGACTGAGGTGCAATCTTTCTAGCTGCGATACTCTTCCCTGTTAGGCCATTTTTGTGCAATGCAATGATGACTGCACGTGTTTCTTTAGAGATAACCATGGGTAACAGAAGAGAAACAATGATGCCAAGCACCAGCCTCCTTTTACAGTGTCCAGTGGTGTCATTCTTACTTAATCATGACAGATTGATCTCCAGCCCTGTCCTCATCAACACCCACACCTGTGTTACTGGAGCAATCACTGAAACCATGTTAGCTGGTCCTTTTACGGCAGGGCTGCAATGATGGTGAAATGTGTTTTGGGGATAAAGTTCATTTTCTAGGCAAATATTGACTTTGCAAGTAATTGCTGTTAAGCCGATCCCTCTTTATAACATTCTGGAGTATCTGCAAATTGTCATTAGGAAAACTGAAGCCGTAGACTTTGTAACAATTACTATTTGTATCATTCTCAGAACTTTTAGCCATGACTGTATAGGTCGGTGTTTTCCTTTACAAACTGAAACAAATCAGATGACAATTGTCGGTACAACCAATTTCTTGCTGCCATTGCTTCTTTGCAGCCACTGGGGGGCGCTGTCTTCCTCCTGCCTCAGTCCGTGCACTAGAGGACTCATCCAGGGGTAACATCTGTACTAATAGTAATAATACTGGTACTGGCGGCTGCTGGAGATTTGGCCGTACACCCCATAGTCTTACATATCAGAGAGTAGTGCTATAACACGTCATATATACAGTGATTCCATATATACAGTATAGTGCTATAATATAATATATACAGTATAGTGCTATAATATAATATATACAGTATAGTGCTATAATATAATATATACAGTATAGTGCTATAATATAATATATACAGTATAGTGTAGCGATATAATGTAACATATAGTAATATAATGTGTCTGTTCCTTCTACGCGGTGCCACTTAGTAGGCGACTCCCCGCCAGGGCGCCGCTTCTCCTCCTTTCTGCACAGCTAGGCAGAGTGATGGCGAGCGGATGAGATGGGTGCGATATAATATATAATATGTACAGTATAGTGCTATAATATACAGTCTAGTGCAGCGATATAATGTAACATATAGTAATATAATGTGCCTGTTCCTTCTACATGTCTCCGTACTCACTCGGTGCCAGTTAGTAGGCGACTCCCCGCCAGGGCGCCGCTTCTCCTCCTTTCTGCACAGATAGGCAGAGTGATGGCGAGCGGATGAGATGGGTGCGATATAATATATACTATATACAGTATAGTGTAGCGATATAATGTAACATATAGTAATATAATGTGTCTGTTCCTTCTACGCGGTGCCACTTAGTAGGCGACTCCCCGCCATGGCGCCGCTTTTCCTCCTTTCTGCACAGATAGGCAGAGTGATGGCGAGCGGATGAGATGGGTGCGATATAATATATACTATGTACAGTATAGTGCTATAATATATAATATATACAGTCTAGTGCAGCGATATAATGTAACATATAGTAATATAATGTGTCTGTTCCTTCTACATGTCTCCGTCCTCACGCGGTGCCACTTAGTAGGCGACTCCCCGCCAGGGCGCCGCTTCTCCTCCTTTCTGCACAGATAGGCAGAGTGATGGCGAGCGGATGAGATGGGTGCGATATAATATATAATATGTACAGTATAGTGCTATAATATATACTATATACAGTCTAGTGCAGCGATATAATGTAACATATAGTAATATAATGTGTCTGTTCCTTCTACATGTCTCCGTCCTCACGCGGTGCCAGTTAGTAGGCGACTCCCCGCCATGGCGCCGCTCCTTCTCCTTTCTGCACAGATAGGCAGAGTGATGGCGAGCGGATGAGATGGGTGCGATATAATATATACTATATACAGTATAGTGTAGCGATATAATGTAACATATAGTAATATAATGTGTCTGTTCCTTCTACGCGGTGCCACTTAGTAGGCGACTCCCCGCCAGGGCGCCGCTTCTCCTCCTTTCTGCACAGCTAGGCAGAGTGATGGCGAGCGGATGAGATGGGTGCGATATAATATATACTATATACAGTATAGTGTAGCGATATAATGTAACATATAGTAATATAATGTGTCTGTTCCTTCTACGCGGTGCCAGTTAGTAGGCGACTCCCCGCCATGGCGCCGCTTCTCCTCCTTTCTGCACAGCTAGGCAGAGTGATGGCGAGCGGATGAGATGGGTGCGATATGTTCTCTCATCTGTTAATGGCTCCTCGTCCTGCCAGATATAAGAAGAGCCTCCATGAAGTCTCCTCACAAGGCGGCAGATGCTCCTTAGGGAGCTGGGAATCCATTTGTTCTGAATCTGGGGCACAAAATCTGACACTTCACAAGTCACAAATTCGCTTTCATCGTAATTTAGAGTGAATAAGTAAAACAGGTTAGTGTTTCGTTCTCTGTCGCGCATCGCTCCGGTTCTGAGGGTTCTCATGTAAAACAGAGCTCAATAAAATCTACAGCAAGGCAGAGCCGAGGTCAACATTAGTCGCCGCGTCCTGTGATGGCTCCATAGACGTCTCGGGAGGAGAACAGAAGACACCTCATTATTTCTTCACATTATGATCCTTTATAGACCACCAGAGACTGCGGAGGACGAGCGCGAGGTCTCCATGGCTCTTATTAGATATAGTACGGCGCCTCGTAGGACGGCACAACATGGCGGCACTACCCAAGTGACACAACAGCGCTCTACAACACTCGCCGACTTACAGCAAATAATCTTACACTAAGAAGATCTCAGACCATCGTCTAATATACTTTGTATCAATGTATCAAGGACAGGAAGGGCTCTGCATGGGTGGGGCTTATCTGGAAGAGGCGTGGCCTCTGTGGGAGGAGCCTTCTCACTTCCTGAGTTTATCTATTCTCTTTGTGATAAATATACAAAACAATAATAAATTAATGTGAGATTTGGTTGGAGTTTTTGTTCCATTTTTTGTAACAAGTCTCATCGGCCTTCTTCTGAATGTGCAGGCGGCGGTTTCCGCGAGCTTTTCCTCCGTGTGAACATTCCCTAAATCTCCTCGGACTTTTCCGTTCAGATCTTTTAGTGAACAATAAAACTTACGGAAATAATTAGTGTTTTTATTGGTTGTAATATTTCAGTTCTATTAAATGTGATACAACATTTCTCTAAGACGTTTGGAATATTCCGGCCTCAGCCTTGTCTCGTGCGGGGGGTTTGGCACATTGTGGAGTTAATGTCGGTCGGGGGAGTCGGTGACATTTCATATTCTCGGCGTCTTCTCTCATTGCCCGTATTTCATCTCTCCGCACCGGTAAGGCAGACGCTGCAGAGAGGATTGTCTTCTGGTGTCTGCCGCTAGTTATGGGATATCGATATATTATTATTATTATTATGTTATTGCCATTTACAGCCGTCTGTAGTTTGTGCCTCAGTCTCGTCACATTTACCTCAGCCCCGGGCAGGAAGAGTTAGATTTACTAGGGAGGAGCAGGTGAGACTGGGGGTCAGGAGGTCAGGGGACCAGCGGGTCAGTAGGTCAGGGGGTCAGGAGGTCAACCGCCACATTTAAAGGATTCTGTTGTCTCATTTTCTCCTGTTCTGCTAAGGTGAGCCAACTTAAAGGAGTTCTCTATCTCCATTTAGCTGAATTGGTCAATCATAAGAAGGGATAAGCAAACTGGACCATCCCCCCCCCCTCCCCCTCCCCTCTGCACAGACCAGCCCCTCCCCAGCCCTTCTCCTCGGCATTCAATGTGTGAAAACATCAGAGAACATGGAAATTTTTAAAAAACATCTCCAAAAATTCTGTAAAATATGTTCTAACATAGAAGTTGATGAAAATAAACTAGGTATCTTTCTGGTCTCATTCCCTCCTGTTCATACATTTGTCTCACTCTCCATCTTTACACTTCAGGAATCTCAGACAATTGAGTTAAAGGGATTCTACCAATAAAACCTCTTGTCTGTGGATAAGATGTCGGCGTAGTCTTTAGAAAGTCTATTCGTCTCTTACCTTTAGACGTGATCTCCGCCGCGCCGTTCCTTACAAATACCGGTTTTTACGGATATGCAAATGAGTTCTCCCGCCTGCCTCTTCTGTCTTCTTGTAGTGACGCCCTCTGGTTCCGTGTCTTCTTCCGTCTTCTTGTTTTCAAATCCGGCGCCTGCGTAGTATCGCTTCCCTCCGGAGCACAGACTCATTCACCATTTTACTTAATAGCAGTTTGCGAGTGAGCCTGCGCAGTAATGCTCCGGAGGGAAGCGATACTACGCAGGCGCTGGATTTGAAAACAAGAAGCCGGAAGAAGACACGGAACCAGAGGGCGTCACTACAAGAAGACAGAAGAGGCAGGCGCGCCCGAAGATGACGTAGCATCGTGCATCCCCGCCCCCGGTGCACGTTCGGTATGATTTGCATATATGTTTTAATGCTTTTATGTAAAAACAGAACCGGGGTTACTATAAGATTTACGGGGCCTGACTGGTCTTTATAAAGTCTATTCCCGCATACGGGGGGGCTCTATTAGCAGGATCTAGCTGGTACAGCCCCTCTAAGTTCAGGCTTTGGGCAGAATAACATTTCCTAATACCCCGGCCCCTGTTCCCTCTGGTTGGACCATTAGAGGACCCCAAACACCCTGATATTATTGGATTGGCCCGTCTCTTCTGTATTTCTAGAGCTTACATTCATGGTTCTGGCTTTTGGCAATGGTTTCTCCCAGTGTAGACATAACAAACCTCACATATAACCGCAACTATCTGTGAGCGACAACCAGGCCACGAGGAGCCCTGAAGTGATCGACGGGGAATCCAGACATTCTGCCGTATGTTTGTATCGTTACTATTCTGCCGTATGTTTGTATCGTTACTATTCTGCGGTATGTTTTTATCGTTACCATTCTGCGGTATGTTTGTATCGTTACCATTCTGCGGTATGTTTGTATCGTTACCATTCTGCGGTATGTTTTTATCGTTACCATTCTGCGGTATGTTTGTATCGTTACCATTCTGCGGTATGTTTGTATCGTTACCATTCTGCGGTATGTTTGTATCGTTACCATTCTGCGGTATGTTTGTATCGTTACCATTCTGCGGTATGTTTGTATCGTTACCATTCTGCGGTATGTTTGTATCGTTACCATTCTGCGGTATGTTTGTATCGTTACCATTCTGCGGTATGTTTTTATCGTTACCATTCCGCGGTATGTTTGTATCGTTACCATTCCGCGGTATGTTTGTATCGTTACCATTCTGCGGTATGTTTGTATCGTTACCATTCTGCCGTATGTTTGTATCGTTACCATTCTGCGGTATGTTTTTATCGTTACCATTCTGCGGTATGTTTGTATCGTTACCATTCTGCGGTATGTTTGTATCGTTACCATTCTGCGGTATGTTTGTATCGTTACCATTCTGCGGTATGTTTTTATCGTTACCATTCTGCGGTATGTTTGTATCGTTACCATTCTGCGGTATGTTATTATCGTTACCATTCTGCGGTATGTTTTTATCGTTACCATTCTGCGGTATGTTTGTATCGTTACTATTCTGCGGTATGTTTGTATCGTTACTATTCTGCGGTATGTTTTTATCGTTACTATTCTGCGGTATGTTTTTATCGTTACTATTCTGCGGTATGTTTGTATCGTTACTATTCTGCGGTATGTTTGTATCGTTACTATTCTGCGGTATGTTTTTATCGTTACTATTCTGCCGTATGTTTGTATCGTTACTATTCTGCGGTATGTTTTTTCATTACCATTCTGCGGTATGTTTTTATCATTACTATTCTGCGGTATGTTTTTATCGTTACTATTCTGCGGTATGTTTTTATCGTTACTATTCTGCGGTATGTTTTTATCGATACTATTCTGCGGTATGTTTTTATCGATACTATTCTGCGGTATGTTTGTATCATTACTATTCTGCGGTATGTTTTTATCATTACTATTCTGCCGTATGTTTGTATCGTTACTATTCTGCGGTATGTTTTTTCATTACCATTCTGCGGTATGTTTTTATCATTACTATTCTGCGGTATGTTTTTATCGTTACTATTCTGCGGTATGTTTTTATCGTTACTATTCTGCGGTATGTTTTTATCGATACTATTCTGCGGTATGTTTTTATCGATACTATTCTGCGGTATGTTTGTATCATTACTATTCTGCGGTATGTTTTTATCGTTACTATTCTGCCGTATGTTTGTATCGTTACTATTCTGCGGTATGTTTTTTCATTACCATTCTGCGGTATGTTTGTATCATTACTATTCTGCGGTATGTTTTTATCGATACTATTCTGCGGTATGTTTGTATCATTACTATTCTGCGGTATGTTTTTATCGATACTATTCTGCGGTATGTTTTTTCATTACCATTCTGCGGTATGTTTTTATCATTACTATTCTGCGGTATGTTTTTATCGTTACTATTCTGCGGTATGTTTTTATCGTTACTATTCTGCGGTATGTTTTTATCGATACTATTCTGCGGTATGTTTTTTCATTACCATTCTGCGGTATGTTTTTATCGTTACTATTCTGCGGTATGTTTTTATCTATGTTATTCTGCAGTATGTTTTTATCGATACTATTCTGCGGTATGTTTGTATCATTACTATTCTGCGGTATGTTTTTATTGTTACTATTCTGCGGTATGTTTTTTCATTACCATTCTGCGGTATGTTTTTATCGTTACTATTCTGCGGTATGTTTTTATCTATGTTATTTTGCGGTATGTTTTTATCGATACTATTCTGCGGTATGTTTGTATCATTACTATTCTGCGGTATGTTTTTATTGTTACTATTCTGCGGTATGTTTTTTCATTACCATTCTGCGGTATGTTTGTATCGTTACTATTCTGCGGTATGTTTTTTCATTACCATTCTGCGGTATGTTTGTATCATTACTATTCTGCGGTATGTTTTTATCGATACTATTCTGCGGTATGTTTGTATCATTACTATTCTGCGGTATGTTTTTATCGATACTATTCTGCGGTATGTTTTTTCATTACCATTCTGCGGTATGTTTTTATCATTACTATTCTGCGGTATGTTTTTATCGTTACTATTCTGCGGTATGTTTTTATCGTTACTATTCTGCGGTATGTTTTTATCGATACTATTCTGCGGTATGTTTTTTCATTACCATTCTGCGGTATGTTTTTATCGTTACTATTCTGCGGTATGTTTTTATCTATGTTATTCTGCAGTATGTTTTTATCGATACTATTCTGCGGTATGTTTGTATCATTACTATTCTGCGGTATGTTTTTATTGTTACTATTCTGCGGTATGTTTTTTCATTACCATTCTGCGGTATGTTTTTATCGTTACTATTCTGCGGTATGTTTTTATCTATGTTATTTTGCGGTATGTTTTTATCGATACTATTCTGCGGTATGTTTGTATCATTACTATTCTGCGGTATGTTTTTATTGTTACTATTCTGCGGTATGTTTTTTCATTACCATTCTGCGGTATGTTTTTATCGTTACTATTCTGCGGTATGTTTTTATCTATGTTATTTTGCGGTATGTTTTTATCGATACTATTCTGCGGTATGTTTGTATCATTACTATTCTGCGGTATGTTTTTATTGTTACTATTCTGCGGTATGTTTTTATTGTTACTATTCTGCGGTATGTTTTTTCATTACCATTCTGCGGTATGTTTTTATCGTTACTATTCTGCGGTATGTTTTTATCTATGTTATTTTGCGGTATGTTTTTATCGATACTATTCTGCGGTATGTTTGTATCATTACTATTCTGCGGTATGTTTTTATTGTTACTATTCTGCGGTATGTTTTTATTGTTACTATTCTGCGGTATGTTTTTTCATTACCATTCTGCGGTATGTTTTTATCGTTACTATTCTGCGGTATGTTTGTATCATTACTATTCTGCGGTATGTTTTTATTGTTACTATTCTGCGGTATGTTTGTATCGTTACTATTCTGCGGTATGTTTTTTCATTACCATTCTGCGGTATGTTTTTATCGTTACTATTCTGCGGTATGTTTTTATCTATGTTATTTTGCGGTATGTTTTTATCGATACTATTCTGCGGTATGTTTTTATCTATGTTATTTTGCGGTATGTTTTGATCGATACTATTCTGCGGTATGTTTTTATCGTTACTATTCTGCGGTATGTTTTTATCGTTACCATTCTGCGGTATGTTTGCATCGTTACCATTCTGCCGTATGTTTTTATCGTTACCATTCTGCGGTATGTTTGTATCGTTACCATTCTGCGGTATGTTTTTATCGTTACTATTCTGCGGTATGTTTGTATCGTTACTATTCTGCGGTATGTTTGTATCGTTACTATTCTGCGGTATGTTTGTATCGTTACTATTCTGCGGTATGTTTGTATCGTTACTATTCTGCGGTATGTTTGTATCGTTACTATTCTGCCGTATGTTTGTATCGTTACTATTCTGCCGTATGTTTGTATCGTTACTATTCTGCGGTATGTTTTTATCTATGTTATTTTGCGGTATGTTTGTATCGTTACTATTCTGCAGTATGTTTTTATCGTTACTATTCTGCGGTATGTTTGTATCGTTACTATTCTGCGGTATGTTTTTATCGTTACTATTCTGCGGTATGTTTTTATCGTTACTATTCTGCGGTATGTTTGTATCGTTACTATTCTACGGTATGTTTGTATCGTTACTATTCTGCGGTATGTTTTTATCGTTACTATTCTGCGGTATGTTTTTATCGTTACTATTCTGCGGTATGTTTGTATCGTTACTATTCTGCGGTATGTTTGTATCGTTACTATTCTGCGGTATGTTTTTATCGTTACTATTCTGCCGTATGTTTGTATCGTTACTATTCTGCGGTATGTTTTTATCGTTACTATTCTGCGGTATGTTTTTATCGTTACTATTCTGCCGTATGTTTGTATCGTTACTATTCTGCGGTATGTTTTTTCATTACCATTCTGCAGTATGTTTGTATCATTACTATTCTGCGGTATGTTTTTATCGATACTATTCTGCGGTATGTTTGTATCATTACTATTCTGCGGTATGTTTTTATCGATACTATTCTGCGGTATGTTTTTTCATTACCATTCTGCGGTATGTTTTTATCATTACTATTCTGCGGTATGTTTTTATCATTACTATTCTGCGGTATGTTTTTATCGTTACTATTCTGCGGTATGTTTTTATCGTTACTATTCTGCGGTATGTTTTTATCGATACTATTCTGCGGTATGTTTTTTCATTACCATTCTGCGGTATGTTTTTATCGTTACTATTCTGCGGTATGTTTTTATCTATGTTATTCTGCGGTATGTTTTTATCGATACTATTCTGCGGTATGTTTGTATCATTACTATTCTGCGGTATGTTTTTATCGTTACTATTCTGCGGTATGTTTGTATCGTTACTATTCTGCGGTATGTTTGTATCGTTACTATTCTGCGGTATGTTTTTATCGTTACTATTCTGCCGTATGTTTGTATCGTTACTATTCTGCGGTATGTTTTTATCGTTACTATTCTGCGGTATGTTTTTATCGTTACTATTCTGCCGTATGTTTGTATCGTTACTATTCTGCGGTATGTTTTTTCATTACCATTCTGCAGTATGTTTGTATCATTACTATTCTGCGGTATGTTTTTATCGATACTATTCTGCGGTATGTTTGTATCATTACTATTCTGCGGTATGTTTTTATCGATACTATTCTGCGGTATGTTTTTTCATTACCATTCTGCGGTATGTTTTTATCATTACTATTCTGCGGTATGTTTTTATCATTACTATTCTGCGGTATGTTTTTATCGTTACTATTCTGCGGTATGTTTTTATCGTTACTATTCTGCGGTATGTTTTTATCGATACTATTCTGCGGTATGTTTTTTCATTACCATTCTGCGGTATGTTTTTATCGTTACTATTCTGCGGTATGTTTTTATCTATGTTATTCTGCGGTATGTTTTTATCGATACTATTCTGCGGTATGTTTGTATCATTACTATTCTGCGGTATGTTTTTATTGTTACTATTCTGCGGTATGTTTTTTCATTACCATTCTGCGGTATGTTTTTATCGTTACTATTCTGCGGTATGTTTTTATCTATGTTATTTTGCGGTATGTTTTTATCGATACTATTCTGCGGTATGTTTGTATCATTACTATTCTGCGGTATGTTTTTATTGTTACTATTCTGCGGTATGTTTTTATCTATGTTATTTTGCGGTATGTTTTTATCGATACTATTCTGCCGTATGTTTGTATCGTTACTATTCTGCCGTATGTTTTTATCGTTACCATTCTGCGGTATGTTTTTATCGTTACCATGCTGCGGTATGTTTTTATCGTTACCATTCTGCGGTATGTTTGTATCGTTACCATTCTGCCGTATGTTTTTATCGTTACCATTCTGCGGTATGTTTGTATCGTTACCATTCTGCGGTATGTTTGTATCGTTACCATTCTGCGGTATGTTTGTATCGTTACCATTCTGCGGTATGTTTTTATCGTTACCATTCTGCGGTATGTTTGTATCGTTACCATTCTGCGGTATGTTTGTATCGTTACCATTCTGCGGTATGTTTGTATCGTTACCATTCTGCCGTATGTTTGTATCGTTACCATTCTGCGGTATGTTTGTATCGTTACCATTCTGCGGTATGTTTGTATCGTTACCATTCTGCGGTATGTTTGTATCGTTACCATTCTGCGGTATGTTTTTATCGTTACCATTCCGCGGTATGTTTGTATCGTTACCATTCCGCGGTATGTTTGTATCGTTACCATTCCGCGGTATGTTTGTATCGTTACCATTCTGCCGTATGTTTGTATCGTTACCATTCTGCGGTATGTTTTTATCGTTACCATTCTGCGGTATGTTTGTATCGTTACCATTCTGCGGTATGTTTGTATCGTTACCATTCTGCGGTATGTTTGTATCGTTACCATTCTGCGGTATGTTTTTATCGTTACCATTCTGCGGTATGTTTGTATCGTTACCATTCTGCGGTATGTTTTTATCGTTACCATTCTGCGGTATGTTTTTATCGTTACCATTCTGCGGTATGTTTGTATCGTTACTATTCTGCGGTATGTTTGTATCGTTACTATTCTGCGGTATGTTTTTATCGTTACTATTCTGCGGTATGTTTTTATCTTTACTATTCTGCGGTATGTTTGTATCGTTACTATTCTGCGGTATGTTTGTATCGTTACTATTCTGCGGTATGTTTTTATCGTTACTATTCTGCCGTATGTTTGTATCGTTACTATTCTGCGGTATGTTTTTATCGTTACTATTCTGCGGTATGTTTTTATCGTTACTATTCTGCCGTATGTTTGTATCGTTACTATTCTGCGGTATGTTTTTTCATTACCATTCTGCGGTATGTTTGTATCATTACTATTCTGCGGTATGTTTTTATCGATACTATTCTGCGGTATGTTTGTATCATTACTATTCTGCGGTATGTTTTTATCGATACTATTCTGCGGTATGTTTTTTCATTACCATTCTGCGGTATGTTTTTATCATTACTATTCTGCGGTATGTTTTTATCGTTACTATTCTGCGGTATGTTTTTATCGTTACTATTCTGCGGTATGTTTTTATCGATACTATTCTGCGGTATGTTTTTTCATTACCATTCTGCGGTATGTTTTTATCGTTACTATTCTGCGGTATGTTTTTATCTATGTTATTCTGCAGTATGTTTTTATCGATACTATTCTGCGGTATGTTTGTATCATTACTATTCTGCGGTATGTTTTTATTGTTACTATTCTGCGGTATGTTTTTTCATTACCATTCTGCGGTATGTTTTTATCGTTACTATTCTGCGGTATGTTTTTATCTATGTTATTTTGCGGTATGTTTTTATCGATACTATTCTGCGGTATGTTTGTATCATTACTATTCTGCGGTATGTTTTTATTGTTACTATTCTGCGGTATGTTTTTATCTATGTTATTTTGCGGTATGTTTTTATCGATACTATTCTGCGGTATGTTTGTATCATTACTATTCTGCGGTATGTTTTTATTGTTACTATTCTGCGGTATGTTTTTTCATTACCATTCTGCGGTATGTTTTTATCGTTACTATTCTGCGGTATGTTTTTATCTATGTTATTTTGCGGTATGTTTTTATCGATACTATTCTGCGGTATGTTTGTATCATTACTATTCTGCGGTATGTTTTTATTGTTACTATTCTGCGGTATGTTTTTATTGTTACTATTCTGCGGTATGTTTTTTCATTACCATTCTGCGGTATGTTTTTATCGTTACTATTCTGCGGTATGTTTTTATCTATGTTATTTTGCGGTATGTTTTTATCGATACTATTCTGCGGTATGTTTGTATCATTACTATTCTGCGGTATGTTTTTATTGTTACTATTCTGCGGTATGTTTTTATTGTTACTATTCTGCGGTATGTTTTTTCATTACCATTCTGCGGTATGTTTTTATCGTTACTATTCTGCGGTATGTTTGTATCGTTACTATTCTGCGGTATGTTTTTATTGTTACTATTCTGCGGTATGTTTGTATCGTTACTATTCTGCGGTATGTTTTTATCGTTACTATTCTGCGGTATGTTTTTATCTATGTTATTTTGCGGTATGTTTTTATCGATACTATTCTGCGGTATGTTTTTATCTATGTTATTTTGCGGTATGTTTTGATCGATACTATTCTGCGGTATGTTTTTATCGTTACTATTCTGCGGTATGTTTTTATCGTTACCATTCTGCCGTATGTTTTTATCGTTACCATTCTGCGGTATGTTTGTATCGTTACCATTCTGCGGTATGTTTTTATCGTTACTATTCTGCGGTATGTTTGTATCGTTACTATTCTGCGGTATGTTTGTATCGTTACTATTCTGCGGTATGTTTGTATCGTTACTATTCTGCGGTATGTTTGTATCGTTACTATTCTGCGGTATGTTTGTATCGTTACTATTCTGCCGTATGTTTGTATCGTTACTATTCTGCCGTATGTTTGTATCGTTACTATTCTGCGGTATGTTTTTATCTATGTTATGTTGCGGTATGTTTGTATCGTTACTATTCTGCGGTATGTTTTTATCGTTACTATTCTGCGGTATGTTTGTATCGTTACTATTCTGCGGTATGTTTTTATCGTTACTATTCTGCGGTATGTTTTTATCGTTACTATTCTGCGGTATGTTTGTATCGTTACTATTCTGCGGTATGTTTGTATCGTTACTATTCTGCGGTATGTTTTTATCGTTACTATTCTGCGGTATGTTTTTATCGTTACTATTCTGCGGTATGTTTGTATCGTTACTATTCTGCGGTATGTTTGTATCGTTACTATTCTGCGGTATGTTTTTATCGTTACTATTCTGCCGTATGTTTGTATCGTTACTATTCTGCGGTATGTTTTTATCGTTACTATTCTGCGGTATGTTTTTATCGTTACTATTCTGCCGTATGTTTGTATCGTTACTATTCTGCGGTATGTTTTTTCATTACCATTCTGCAGTATGTTTGTATCATTACTATTCTGCGGTATGTTTTTATCGATACTATTCTGCGGTATGTTTGTATCATTACTATTCTGCGGTATGTTTTTATCGATACTATTCTGCGGTATGTTTTTTCATTACCATTCTGCGGTATGTTTTTATCATTACTATTCTGCGGTATGTTTTTATCATTACTATTCTGCGGTATGTTTTTATCGTTACTATTCTGCGGTATGTTTTTATCGTTACTATTCTGCGGTATGTTTTTATCGATACTATTCTGCGGTATGTTTTTTCATTACCATTCTGCGGTATGTTTTTATCGTTACTATTCTGCGGTATGTTTTTATCTATGTTATTCTGCGGTATGTTTTTATCGATACTATTCTGCGGTATGTTTGTATCATTACTATTCTGCGGTATGTTTTTATTGTTACTATTCTGCGGTATGTTTTTTCATTACCATTCTGCGGTATGTTTTTATCGTTACTATTCTGCGGTATGTTTTTATCTATGTTATTTTGCGGTATGTTTTTATCGATACTATTCTGCGGTATGTTTGTATCATTACTATTCTGCGGTATGTTTTTATTGTTACTATTCTGCGGTATGTTTTTATCTATGTTATTTTGCGGTATGTTTTTATCGATACTATTCTGCGGTATGTTTGTATCATTACTATTCTGCGGTATGTTTTTATTGTTACTATTCTGCGGTATGTTTTTTCATTACCATTCTGCGGTATGTTTTTATCGTTACTATTCTGCGGTATGTTTTTATCTATGTTATTTTGCGGTATGTTTTTATCGATACTATTCTGCGGTATGTTTGTATCGTTACTATTCTGCGGTATGTTTTTTCATTACCATTCTGCGGTATGTTTTTATCGTTACTATTCTGCGGTATGTTTTTATCTATGTTATTTTGCGGTATGTTTTTATCGATACTATTCTGCGGTATGTTTTTATCTATGTTATTTTGCGGTATGTTTTGATCGATACTATTCTGCGGTATGTTTGTATCATTACTATTCTGCGGTATGTTTTGATCGATACTATTCTGCGGTATGTTTTTATCTATGTTATTCTGCGGTATGTTTGTATCATTACTATTCTGCGGTATGTTTTTATCGATACTATTCTGCGGTATGTTTTTATCTATGTTATTTTGCGGTATGTTTTTATCGATACTATTCTGCGGTATGTTTGTATCGTTACTATTCTGCGGTATGTTTGTATCATTACTATTCTGCGGTATGTTTTTATCGTTACTATTCTGCGGTATGTTTTTTCATTACCATTCTGCGGTATGTTTTTATCGTTACTATTCTGCGGTATGTTTTTATCGTTACTATTCTGCGGTATGTTTTTATCTATGTTATTCTGCGGTATGTTTTGATCGATACTATTCTGCGGTATGTTTGTATCATTACTATTCTGCGGTATGTTTGTATCATTACTATTCTGCGGTATGTTTTTATCGTTACTATTCTGCCGTATGTTTGTATCGTTACTATTCTGCGGTATGTTTTTTCATTACCATTCTGCGGTATGTTTGTATCATTACTATTCTGCGGTATGTTTTTATCGATACTATTCTGCGGTATGTTTGTATCATTACTATTCTGCGGTATGTTTTTATCGATACTATTCTGCGGTATGTTTTTTCATTACCATTCTGCGGTATGTTTTTATCATTACTATTCTGCGGTATGTTTTTATCGTTACTATTCTGCGGTATGTTTTTATCGTTACTATTCTGCGGTATGTTTTTATCGATACTATTCTGCGGTATGTTTTTTCATTACCATTCTGCGGTATGTTTTTATCGTTACTATTCTGCGGTATGTTTTTATCTATGTTATTCTGCAGTATGTTTTTATCGATACTATTCTGCGGTATGTTTGTATCATTACTATTCTGCGGTATGTTTTTATTGTTACTATTCTGCGGTATGTTTTTTCATTACCATTCTGCGGTATGTTTTTATCGTTACTATTCTGCGGTATGTTTTTATCTATGTTATTTTGCGGTATGTTTTTATCGATACTATTCTGCGGTATGTTTGTATCATTACTATTCTGCGGTATGTTTTTATTGTTACTATTCTGCGGTATGTTTTTTCATTACCATTCTGCGGTATGTTTGTATCGTTACTATTCTGCGGTATGTTTTTTCATTACCATTCTGCGGTATGTTTGTATCATTACTATTCTGCGGTATGTTTTTATCGATACTATTCTGCGGTATGTTTGTATCATTACTATTCTGCGGTATGTTTTTATCGATACTATTCTGCGGTATGTTTTTTCATTACCATTCTGCGGTATGTTTTTATCATTACTATTCTGCGGTATGTTTTTATCGTTACTATTCTGCGGTATGTTTTTATCGTTACTATTCTGCGGTATGTTTTTATCGATACTATTCTGCGGTATGTTTTTTCATTACCATTCTGCGGTATGTTTTTATCGTTACTATTCTGCGGTATGTTTTTATCTATGTTATTCTGCAGTATGTTTTTATCGATACTATTCTGCGGTATGTTTGTATCATTACTATTCTGCGGTATGTTTTTATTGTTACTATTCTGCGGTATGTTTTTTCATTACCATTCTGCGGTATGTTTTTATCGTTACTATTCTGCGGTATGTTTTTATCTATGTTATTTTGCGGTATGTTTTTATCGATACTATTCTGCGGTATGTTTGTATCATTACTATTCTGCGGTATGTTTTTATTGTTACTATTCTGCGGTATGTTTTTTCATTACCATTCTGCGGTATGTTTTTATCGTTACTATTCTGCGGTATGTTTTTATCTATGTTATTTTGCGGTATGTTTTTATCGATACTATTCTGCGGTATGTTTGTATCATTACTATTCTGCGGTATGTTTTTATTGTTACTATTCTGCGGTATGTTTTTATTGTTACTATTCTGCGGTATGTTTTTTCATTACCATTCTGCGGTATGTTTTTATCGTTACTATTCTGCGGTATGTTTTTATCTATGTTATTTTGCGGTATGTTTTTATCGATACTATTCTGCGGTATGTTTGTATCATTACTATTCTGCGGTATGTTTTTATTGTTACTATTCTGCGGTATGTTTTTATTGTTACTATTCTGCGGTATGTTTTTTCATTACCATTCTGCGGTATGTTTTTATCGTTACTATTCTGCGGTATGTTTGTATCATTACTATTCTGCGGTATGTTTTTATTGTTACTATTCTGCGGTATGTTTGTATCGTTACTATTCTGCGGTATGTTTTTTCATTACCATTCTGCGGTATGTTTTTATCGTTACTATTCTGCGGTATGTTTTTATCTATGTTATTTTGCGGTATGTTTTTATCGATACTATTCTGCGGTATGTTTTTATCTATGTTATTTTGCGGTATGTTTTGATCGATACTATTCTGCGGTATGTTTTTATCGTTACTATTCTGCGGTATGTTTTTATCGTTACCATTCTGCGGTATGTTTGCATCGTTACCATTCTGCCGTATGTTTTTATCGTTACCATTCTGCGGTATGTTTGTATCGTTACCATTCTGCGGTATGTTTTTATCGTTACTATTCTGCGGTATGTTTGTATCGTTACTATTCTGCGGTATGTTTGTATCGTTACTATTCTGCGGTATGTTTGTATCGTTACTATTCTGCGGTATGTTTGTATCGTTACTATTCTGCGGTATGTTTGTATCGTTACTATTCTGCCGTATGTTTGTATCGTTACTATTCTGCCGTATGTTTGTATCGTTACTATTCTGCGGTATGTTTTTATCTATGTTATTTTGCGGTATGTTTGTATCGTTACTATTCTGCAGTATGTTTTTATCGTTACTATTCTGCGGTATGTTTGTATCGTTACTATTCTGCGGTATGTTTTTATCGTTACTATTCTGCGGTATGTTTTTATCGTTACTATTCTGCGGTATGTTTGTATCGTTACTATTCTACGGTATGTTTGTATCGTTACTATTCTGCGGTATGTTTTTATCGTTACTATTCTGCGGTATGTTTTTATCGTTACTATTCTGCGGTATGTTTGTATCGTTACTATTCTGCGGTATGTTTGTATCGTTACTATTCTGCGGTATGTTTTTATCGTTACTATTCTGCCGTATGTTTGTATCGTTACTATTCTGCGGTATGTTTTTATCGTTACTATTCTGCGGTATGTTTTTATCGTTACTATTCTGCCGTATGTTTGTATCGTTACTATTCTGCGGTATGTTTTTTCATTACCATTCTGCAGTATGTTTGTATCATTACTATTCTGCGGTATGTTTTTATCGATACTATTCTGCGGTATGTTTGTATCATTACTATTCTGCGGTATGTTTTTATCGATACTATTCTGCGGTATGTTTTTTCATTACCATTCTGCGGTATGTTTTTATCATTACTATTCTGCGGTATGTTTTTATCATTACTATTCTGCGGTATGTTTTTATCGTTACTATTCTGCGGTATGTTTTTATCGTTACTATTCTGCGGTATGTTTTTATCGATACTATTCTGCGGTATGTTTTTTCATTACCATTCTGCGGTATGTTTTTATCGTTACTATTCTGCGGTATGTTTTTATCTATGTTATTCTGCGGTATGTTTTTATCGATACTATTCTGCGGTATGTTTGTATCATTACTATTCTGCGGTATGTTTTTATCGTTACTATTCTGCGGTATGTTTGTATCGTTACTATTCTGCGGTATGTTTGTATCGTTACTATTCTGCGGTATGTTTTTATCGTTACTATTCTGCCGTATGTTTGTATCGTTACTATTCTGCGGTATGTTTTTATCGTTACTATTCTGCGGTATGTTTTTATCGTTACTATTCTGCCGTATGTTTGTATCGTTACTATTCTGCGGTATGTTTTTTCATTACCATTCTGCAGTATGTTTGTATCATTACTATTCTGCGGTATGTTTTTATCGATACTATTCTGCGGTATGTTTGTATCATTACTATTCTGCGGTATGTTTTTATCGATACTATTCTGCGGTATGTTTTTTCATTACCATTCTGCGGTATGTTTTTATCATTACTATTCTGCGGTATGTTTTTATCATTACTATTCTGCGGTATGTTTTTATCGTTACTATTCTGCGGTATGTTTTTATCGTTACTATTCTGCGGTATGTTTTTATCGATACTATTCTGCGGTATGTTTTTTCATTACCATTCTGCGGTATGTTTTTATCGTTACTATTCTGCGGTATGTTTTTATCTATGTTATTCTGCGGTATGTTTTTATCGATACTATTCTGCGGTATGTTTGTATCATTACTATTCTGCGGTATGTTTTTATTGTTACTATTCTGCGGTATGTTTTTTCATTACCATTCTGCGGTATGTTTTTATCGTTACTATTCTGCGGTATGTTTTTATCTATGTTATTTTGCGGTATGTTTTTATCGATACTATTCTGCGGTATGTTTGTATCATTACTATTCTGCGGTATGTTTTTATTGTTACTATTCTGCGGTATGTTTTTATCTATGTTATTTTGCGGTATGTTTTTATCGATACTATTCTGCCGTATGTTTGTATCGTTACTATTCTGCCGTATGTTTTTATCGTTACCATTCTGCGGTATGTTTTTATCGTTACCATGCTGCGGTATGTTTTTATCGTTACCATTCTGCGGTATGTTTGTATCGTTACCATTCTGCCGTATGTTTTTATCGTTACCATTCTGCGGTATGTTTGTATCGTTACCATTCTGCGGTATGTTTGTATCGTTACCATTCTGCGGTATGTTTGTATCGTTACCATTCTGCGGTATGTTTTTATCGTTACCATTCTGCGGTATGTTTGTATCGTTACCATTCTGCGGTATGTTTGTATCGTTACCATTCTGCGGTATGTTTGTATCGTTACCATTCTGCCGTATGTTTGTATCGTTACCATTCTGCGGTATGTTTGTATCGTTACCATTCTGCGGTATGTTTGTATCGTTACCATTCTGCGGTATGTTTGTATCGTTACCATTCTGCGGTATGTTTTTATCGTTACCATTCCGCGGTATGTTTGTATCGTTACCATTCCGCGGTATGTTTGTATCGTTACCATTCCGCGGTATGTTTGTATCGTTACCATTCTGCCGTATGTTTGTATCGTTACCATTCTGCGGTATGTTTTTATCGTTACCATTCTGCGGTATGTTTGTATCGTTACCATTCTGCGGTATGTTTGTATCGTTACCATTCTGCGGTATGTTTGTATCGTTACCATTCTGCGGTATGTTTTTATCGTTACCATTCTGCGGTATGTTTGTATCGTTACCATTCTGCGGTATGTTTTTATCGTTACCATTCTGCGGTATGTTTTTATCGTTACCATTCTGCGGTATGTTTGTATCGTTACTATTCTGCGGTATGTTTGTATCGTTACTATTCTGCGGTATGTTTTTATCGTTACTATTCTGCGGTATGTTTTTATCTTTACTATTCTGCGGTATGTTTGTATCGTTACTATTCTGCGGTATGTTTGTATCGTTACTATTCTGCGGTATGTTTTTATCGTTACTATTCTGCCGTATGTTTGTATCGTTACTATTCTGCGGTATGTTTTTATCGTTACTATTCTGCGGTATGTTTTTATCGTTACTATTCTGCCGTATGTTTGTATCGTTACTATTCTGCGGTATGTTTTTTCATTACCATTCTGCGGTATGTTTGTATCATTACTATTCTGCGGTATGTTTTTATCGATACTATTCTGCGGTATGTTTGTATCATTACTATTCTGCGGTATGTTTTTATCGATACTATTCTGCGGTATGTTTTTTCATTACCATTCTGCGGTATGTTTTTATCATTACTATTCTGCGGTATGTTTTTATCGTTACTATTCTGCGGTATGTTTTTATCGTTACTATTCTGCGGTATGTTTTTATCGATACTATTCTGCGGTATGTTTTTTCATTACCATTCTGCGGTATGTTTTTATCGTTACTATTCTGCGGTATGTTTTTATCTATGTTATTCTGCAGTATGTTTTTATCGATACTATTCTGCGGTATGTTTGTATCATTACTATTCTGCGGTATGTTTTTATTGTTACTATTCTGCGGTATGTTTTTTCATTACCATTCTGCGGTATGTTTTTATCGTTACTATTCTGCGGTATGTTTTTATCTATGTTATTTTGCGGTATGTTTTTATCGATACTATTCTGCGGTATGTTTGTATCATTACTATTCTGCGGTATGTTTTTATTGTTACTATTCTGCGGTATGTTTTTATCTATGTTATTTTGCGGTATGTTTTTATCGATACTATTCTGCGGTATGTTTGTATCATTACTATTCTGCGGTATGTTTTTATTGTTACTATTCTGCGGTATGTTTTTTCATTACCATTCTGCGGTATGTTTTTATCGTTACTATTCTGCGGTATGTTTTTATCTATGTTATTTTGCGGTATGTTTTTATCGATACTATTCTGCGGTATGTTTGTATCATTACTATTCTGCGGTATGTTTTTATTGTTACTATTCTGCGGTATGTTTTTATTGTTACTATTCTGCGGTATGTTTTTTCATTACCATTCTGCGGTATGTTTTTATCGTTACTATTCTGCGGTATGTTTTTATCTATGTTATTTTGCGGTATGTTTTTATCGATACTATTCTGCGGTATGTTTGTATCATTACTATTCTGCGGTATGTTTTTATTGTTACTATTCTGCGGTATGTTTTTATTGTTACTATTCTGCGGTATGTTTTTTCATTACCATTCTGCGGTATGTTTTTATCGTTACTATTCTGCGGTATGTTTGTATCGTTACTATTCTGCGGTATGTTTTTATTGTTACTATTCTGCGGTATGTTTGTATCGTTACTATTCTGCGGTATGTTTTTATCGTTACTATTCTGCGGTATGTTTTTATCTATGTTATTTTGCGGTATGTTTTTATCGATACTATTCTGCGGTATGTTTTTATCTATGTTATTTTGCGGTATGTTTTGATCGATACTATTCTGCGGTATGTTTTTATCGTTACTATTCTGCGGTATGTTTTTATCGTTACCATTCTGCCGTATGTTTTTATCGTTACCATTCTGCGGTATGTTTGTATCGTTACCATTCTGCGGTATGTTTTTATCGTTACTATTCTGCGGTATGTTTGTATCGTTACTATTCTGCGGTATGTTTGTATCGTTACTATTCTGCGGTATGTTTGTATCGTTACTATTCTGCGGTATGTTTGTATCGTTACTATTCTGCGGTATGTTTGTATCGTTACTATTCTGCCGTATGTTTGTATCGTTACTATTCTGCCGTATGTTTGTATCGTTACTATTCTGCGGTATGTTTTTATCTATGTTATGTTGCGGTATGTTTGTATCGTTACTATTCTGCGGTATGTTTTTATCGTTACTATTCTGCGGTATGTTTGTATCGTTACTATTCTGCGGTATGTTTTTATCGTTACTATTCTGCGGTATGTTTTTATCGTTACTATTCTGCGGTATGTTTGTATCGTTACTATTCTGCGGTATGTTTGTATCGTTACTATTCTGCGGTATGTTTTTATCGTTACTATTCTGCGGTATGTTTTTATCGTTACTATTCTGCGGTATGTTTGTATCGTTACTATTCTGCGGTATGTTTGTATCGTTACTATTCTGCGGTATGTTTTTATCGTTACTATTCTGCCGTATGTTTGTATCGTTACTATTCTGCGGTATGTTTTTATCGTTACTATTCTGCGGTATGTTTTTATCGTTACTATTCTGCCGTATGTTTGTATCGTTACTATTCTGCGGTATGTTTTTTCATTACCATTCTGCAGTATGTTTGTATCATTACTATTCTGCGGTATGTTTTTATCGATACTATTCTGCGGTATGTTTGTATCATTACTATTCTGCGGTATGTTTTTATCGATACTATTCTGCGGTATGTTTTTTCATTACCATTCTGCGGTATGTTTTTATCATTACTATTCTGCGGTATGTTTTTATCATTACTATTCTGCGGTATGTTTTTATCGTTACTATTCTGCGGTATGTTTTTATCGTTACTATTCTGCGGTATGTTTTTATCGATACTATTCTGCGGTATGTTTTTTCATTACCATTCTGCGGTATGTTTTTATCGTTACTATTCTGCGGTATGTTTTTATCTATGTTATTCTGCGGTATGTTTTTATCGATACTATTCTGCGGTATGTTTGTATCATTACTATTCTGCGGTATGTTTTTATTGTTACTATTCTGCGGTATGTTTTTTCATTACCATTCTGCGGTATGTTTTTATCGTTACTATTCTGCGGTATGTTTTTATCTATGTTATTTTGCGGTATGTTTTTATCGATACTATTCTGCGGTATGTTTGTATCATTACTATTCTGCGGTATGTTTTTATTGTTACTATTCTGCGGTATGTTTTTATCTATGTTATTTTGCGGTATGTTTTTATCGATACTATTCTGCGGTATGTTTGTATCATTACTATTCTGCGGTATGTTTTTATTGTTACTATTCTGCGGTATGTTTTTTCATTACCATTCTGCGGTATGTTTTTATCGTTACTATTCTGCGGTATGTTTTTATCTATGTTATTTTGCGGTATGTTTTTATCGATACTATTCTGCGGTATGTTTGTATCGTTACTATTCTGCGGTATGTTTTTTCATTACCATTCTGCGGTATGTTTTTATCGTTACTATTCTGCGGTATGTTTTTATCTATGTTATTTTGCGGTATGTTTTTATCGATACTATTCTGCGGTATGTTTTTATCTATGTTATTTTGCGGTATGTTTTGATCGATACTATTCTGCGGTATGTTTGTATCATTACTATTCTGCGGTATGTTTTGATCGATACTATTCTGCGGTATGTTTTTATCTATGTTATTCTGCGGTATGTTTGTATCATTACTATTCTGCGGTATGTTTTTATCGATACTATTCTGCGGTATGTTTTTATCTATGTTATTTTGCGGTATGTTTTTATCGATACTATTCTGCGGTATGTTTGTATCGTTACTATTCTGCGGTATGTTTGTATCATTACTATTCTGCGGTATGTTTTTATCGTTACTATTCTGCGGTATGTTTTTTCATTACCATTCTGCGGTATGTTTTTATCGTTACTATTCTGCGGTATGTTTTTATCGTTACTATTCTGCGGTATGTTTTTATCTATGTTATTCTGCGGTATGTTTTGATCGATACTATTCTGCGGTATGTTTGTATCATTACTATTCTGCGGTATGTTTGTATCATTACTATTCTGCGGTATGTTTTTATCGTTACTATTCTGCGGTATGTTTGTATCATTACTATTCTGCGGTATGTTTTTATCTATGTTAGTTTTGCGGTATGTTTTTATCGATACTATTCTGCGGTATGTTTGTATCATTATTATTCTGCGGTATGTTTGTATCATTACTATTCTGCGGTATGTTTTTATCTATGTTATTTTGCGGTATGTTTGTATCATTACTATTCTGCGGTATGTTTTTATCTATGTTATTCTGCGGTATGTTTTTTCATTACCATTCTGCGGTATGTTTTTATCGTTACTATTCTGCGGTATGTTTTTATCTATGTTATTTTGCGGTATGTTTTTATCGATACTATTCTGCGGTATGTTTGTATCATTATTATTCTGCGGTATGTTTGTATCATTACTATTCTGCGGTATGTTTTTATCTATGTTATTTTGCGGTATGTTTGTATCATTACTATTCTGCGGTATGTTTGTATCATTACTATTCTGCGGTATGTTTTTATCTATGTTATTCTGCGGTATGTTTTTTCATTACCATTCTGCGGTATGTTTTTATCGTTACTATTCTGCGGTATGTTTTTATCTATGTTATTTTGCGGTATGTTTTTATCGATACTATTCTGCGGTATGTTTTTATCTATGTTTTTTTTGCGGTATGTTTGTATCATTACTATTCTGCGGTATGTTTGTATCATTACTATTCTGCGGTATGTTTTTATCTATGTTATTTTGCGGTATGTTTGTATCATTACTATTCTGCGGTATGTTTTTATCATTACTATTCTGCGGTATGTTTTTATCTATGTTATTTTGCGGTATGTTTTTATCGATACTATTCTGCGGTATGTTTTTATCATTACTATTCTGCGGTATGTTTTTATCTATGTTATTTTGCGGTATGTTTTTATCGATACTATTCTGCGGAATGTTTTTATCATTACTATTCTGCGGTATGTTTTTATCTATGTTATTTTGCGGTATGTTTGTATCGTTACTATTCTGCGGTATGTTTGTATCATTACTATTCTGCCGTATGTTTGTATCATTACTATTCTGCGGTATGTTTTTATCATTACTATTCTGCGGTATGTTTTTATCTATGTTATTTTGCGGTATGTTTTTATCGATACTATTCTGCGGTATGTTTTTATCATTACTATTCTGCGGTATGTTTTTATCTATGTTATTCTGCGGTATGTTTTTATCGATACTATTCTGCGGTATGTTTTTATCGTTACTATTCTGCGGTATGTTTTTATCGTTACTATTCTGCGGTATGTTTGTATCATTACCATTCTGCGGTATGTTTTTATCGTTACTATTCTGCGGTATGTTTTTATCGTTACTATTCTGCGGTATGTTTTTATCGTTACTATTCTGCGGTATGTTTTTATCGATACTATTCTGCGGTATGTTTGTATCGATACTATTCTGCGGTATGTTTGTATCATTACCATTCTGCGGTATGTTTGTATCGATACTATTCTGCGGTATGTTTTTATCTATGTTATTCTGCGGTATGTTTTTATCATTACTATTCTGCGGTATGTTTTTATCGATACTATTCTGCGGTATGTTTGTATCATTACCATTCTGCGGTATGTTTTTATCGTTACTATTCTGCGGTATGTTTTTATCGTTACTATTCTGCGGTATGTTTGTATCATTACTATTCTGCGGTATGTTTTTATCTATGTTATTCTGCGGTATGTTTTTATCATTACTATTCTGCGGTATGTTTTTATCTATGTTATTTTGAGGTATGTTTTTATCGTTACTATTCTGCGGTATGTTTGTATCATTACTATTCTGCGGTATGTTTTTATCGTTACCATTCTGCGGTATGTTTGTATCGTTACCATTCTGCCGTATGTTTGTATCGTTACCATTCTGCCGTATGTTTTTATCGTTACCATTCTGCGGTATGTTTTTATCGTTACCATTCTGCGGTATGTTTGTATCGTTACCATTCTGCCGTATGTTTTTATCGTTACCATTCTGCCGTATGTTTGTATCGTTACCATTCTGCGGTATGTTTGTATCGTTACCATTCTGCGGTATGTTTTTATCGTTACCATTCTGCGGTATGTTTGTATCGTTACCATTCTGCGGTATGTTTTTATCGTTACAATTCTGCGGTATGTTTGTATCGTTACCATTCTGCGGTATGTTTGTATCGTTACCATTCTGCGGAATGTTTGTATCGTTACCATTCTGCGGTATGTTTGTATCGTTACCATTCTGCCGTATGTTTGTATCGTTACCATTCTGCGGTATGTTTGTATCGTTACCATTCTGCGGTATGTTTTTATCGTTACCATTCTGCGGTATGTTTGTATCGTTACCATTCTGCGGTATGTTTTTATCGTTACTATTCTGCGGTATGTTTGTATCGTTACTATTCTGCGGTATGTTTTTATCGTTACCATTCTGCGGTATGTTTGTATCGTTACTATTCTGCGGTATGTTTGTATCGTTACTATTCTGCGGTATGTTTGTATCGTTACTATTCTGCGGTATGTTTTTATCGTTACTATTCTGCGGTATGTTTTTATCGTTACTATTCTGCGGTATGTTTGTATCGTTACTATTCTGCGGTATGTTTGTATCGTTACTATTCTGCGGTATGTTTGTATCGTTACTATTCTGCGGTATGTTTTTATCGTTACTATTCTGCGGTATGTTTTTATCGTTACTATTCTGCGGTATGTTTGTATCGTTACTATTCTGCGGTATGTTTGTATCGTTACTATTCTGCGGTATGTTTGTATCGTTACTATTCTGCGGTATGTTTTTATCGTTACTATTCTGCCGTATGTTTGTATCGTTACTATTCTGCCGTATGTTTTTATCGTTACTATTCTGCGGTATGTTTTTATCGTTACTATTCTGCCGTATGTTTGTATCGTTACTATTCTGCCGTATGTTTTTATCGTTACTATTCTGCGGTATGTTTTTATCGTTACTATTCTGCGGTATGTTTGTATCATTACTATTCTGCGGTATGTTTTTATCGATACTATTCTGCGGTATGTTTGTATCATTACTATTCTGCGGTATGTTTTTATCGATACTATTCTGCGGTATGTTTTTTCATTACCATTCTGCGGTATGTTTTTATCATTACTATTCTGCGGTATGTTTTTATCGTTACTATTCTGCCGTATGTTTGTATCGTTACTATTCTGCGGTATGTTTTTTCATTACCATTCTGCGGTATGTTTGTATCGTTACTATTCTGCGGTATGTTTTTATCATTACTATTCTGCGGTATGTTTTTATCGTTACTATTCTGCGGTATGTTTTTATCGTTACTATTCTGCGGTATGTTTTTATCGATACTATTCTGCGGTATGTTTTTTCATTACCATTCTGCGGTATGTTTTTATCGTTACTATTCTGCGGTATGTTTTTATCTATGTTATTCTGCGGTATGTTTTTATCGATACTATTCTGCGGTATGTTTGTATCATTACTATTCTGCGGTATGTTTTTATTGTTACTATTCTGCGGTATGTTTTTTCATTACAATTCTGCGGTATGTTTTTATCGATACTATTCTGCGGTATGTTTTTATCGTTACTATTCTGCGGTATGTTTTTTCATTACCATTCTGCGGTATGTTTTTATCGATACTATTCTGCGGTATGTTTTTTCATTACCATTCTGCGGTATGTTTTTATCTATGTTATTTTGCGGTATGTTTTTATCGATACTATTCTGCGGTATGTTTGTATCATTACTATTCTGCGGTATGTTTTTATTGTTACTATTCTGCGGTATGTTTTTATCTATGTTATTTTGCGGTATGTTTTTATCGATACTATTCTGCGGTATGTTTGTATCATTACTATTCTGCGGTATGTTTTTATTGTTACTATTCTGCGGTATGTTTTTTCATTACCATTCTGCGGTATGTTTTTATCGTTACTATTCTGCGGTATGTTTTTATCTATGTTATTTTGCGGTATGTTTTTATCGATACTATTCTGCGGTATGTTTGTATCATTACTATTCTGCGGTATGTTTTTATTGTTACTATTCTGCGGTATGTTTTTTCATTACCATTCTGCGGTATGTTTTTATCATTACTATTCTGCGGTATGTTTTTATTGTTACTATTCTGCGGTATGTTTGTATCGTTACTATTCTGCGGTATGTTTTTTCATTACCATTCTGCGGTATGTTTTTATCGTTACTATTCTGCGGTATGTTTTTATCTATGTTATTTTGCGGTATGTTTTTATCGATACTATTCTGCGGTATGTTTTTATCTATGTTATTTTGCGGTATGTTTTGATCGATACTATTCTGCGGTATGTTTTTATCATTACTATTCTGCGGTATGTTTTTATCGTTACCATTCTGCGGTATGTTTGTATCGTTACCATTCTGCTGTATGTTTTTATCGTTACCATTCTGCGGTATGTTTTTATCGTTACCATTCTGCGGTATGTTTGTATCGTTACCATTCTGCGGTATGTTTGTATCGTTACCATTCTGCTGTATGTTTTTATCGTTACTATTCTGCGGTATGTTTGTATCGTTACCATTCTGCGGTATGTTTTTATCGTTACTATTCTGCGGTATGTTTGTATCGTTACTATTCTGCGGTATGTTTGTATCGTTACTATTCTGCGGTATGTTTGTATCGTTACTATTCTGCGGTATGTTTGTATCGTTACTATTCTGCGGTATGTTTGTATCGTTACTATTCTGCGGTATGTTTTTATCGTTACTATTCTGCGGTATGTTTTTTCATTACCATTCTGCGGTATGTTTGTATCGTTACTATTCTGCGGTATGTTTTTATCGTTACTATTCTGCGGTATGTTTTTATCGTTACTATTCTGCGGTACGTTTTTATCGATACTATTCTGCGGTATGTTTTTTCATTACCATTCTGCGGTATGTTTTTATCGTTACTATTCTGCGGTATGTTTTTATCTATGTTATTCTGCGGTATGTTTTTATCGATACTATTCTGCGGTATGTTTGTATCATTACTATTCTGCGGTATGTTTTTATTGTTACTATTCTGCGGTATGTTTTTTCATTACCATTCTGCGGTATGTTTTTATCGTTACTATTCTGCGGTATGTTTTTATCTATGTTATTTTGCGGTATGTTTTTATCGATACTATTCTGCGGTATGTTTGTATCATTACTATTCTGCGGTATGTTTTTATTGTTACTATTCTGCGGTATGTTTTTTCATTACCATTCTGCGGTATGTTTTTATCGTTACTATTCTGCGGTATGTTTTTATCTATGTTATTTTGCGGTATGTTTTTATCGATACTATTCTGCGGTATGTTTGTATCATTACTATTCTGCGGTATGTTTTTATTGTTACTATTCTGCGGTATGTTTTTATCTATGTTATTTTGCGGTATGTTTTTATTGATACTATTCTGCGGTATGTTTGTATCATTACTATTCTGCGGTATGTTTTTATTGTTACTATTCTGCGGTATGTTTTTTCATTACCATTCTGCGGTATGTTTTTAACGTTACTATTCTGCGGTATGTTTTTATCTATGTTATTTTGTGGTATGTTTTTATCGATACTATTCTGCGGTATGTTTGTATCATTACTATTCTGCGGTATGTTTTTATTGTTACTATTCTGCGGTATGTTTTTTCATTACCATTCTGCGGTATGTTTTTATCGTTACTATTCTGCGGTATGTTTGTATCATTACTATTCTGCGGTATGTTTTTATTGTTACTATTCTGCGGTATGTTTGTATCGTTACTATTCTGCGGTATGTTTTTTCATTACCATTCTGCGGTATGTTTTTATCGTTACTATTCTGCGGTATGTTTTTATCTATGTTATTTTGCGGTATGTTTTTATCGATACTATTCTGCGGAATGTTTTTATCTATGTTATTTTGCGGTATGTTTTGATCGATACTATTCTGCGGTATGTTTGTATCATTACTATTCTGCGGTATGTTTTGATCGATACTATTCTGCGGTATGTTTGTATCATTACTATTCTGCGGTATGTTTTTATCGATACTATTCTGCGGTATGTTTTTATCTATGTTATTTTGCGGTATGTTTTTATCGATACTATTCTGCGGTATGTTTGTATCGTTACTATTCTGCGGTATGTTTGTATCATTACTATTCTGCGGTATGTTTTTATCGTTACTATTCTGCGGTATGTTTTTATCGTTACTATTCTGCGGTATGTTTTTATCGTTACTATTCTGCGGTATGTTTTTTCATTACCATTCTGCGGTATGTTTTTATCGTTACTATTCTGCGGTATGTTTTTATCGTTACTATTCTGCGGTATGTTTTTATCTATGTTATTCTGCGGTATGTTTTGATCGATACTATTCTGCGGTATGTTTGTATCATTACTATTCTGCGGTATGTTTGTATCATTACTATTCTGCGGTATGTTTTTATCGTTACTATTCTGCGGTATGTTTGTATCATTACTATTCTGCGGTATGTTTTTATCTATGTTAGTTTTGCGGTATGTTTTTATCGATACTATTCTGCGGTATGTTTGTATCATTATTATTCTGCGGTATGTTTGTATCATTGCTATTCTGCGGTATGTTTTTATCTATGTTATTTTGCGGTATGTTTGTATCATTACTATTCTGCGGTATGTTTTTATCTATGTTATTCTGCGGTATGTTTTTTCATTACCATTCTGCGGTATGTTTTTATCGTTACTATTCTGCGGTATGTTTTTATCTATGTTATTTTGCGGTATGTTTTTATCGATACTATTCTGCGGTATGTTTTTATCTATGTTATTTTGCGGTATGTTTGTATCATTACTATTCTGCGGTATGTTTGTATCATTACTATTCTGCGGTATGTTTTTATCTATGTTATTTTGCGGTATGTTTGTATCATTACTATTCTGCGGTATGTTTGTATCATTACTATTCTGCGGTATGTTTTTATCGTTACTATTCTGCGGTATGTTTGTATCATTACTATTCTGCGGTATGTTTTTATCTATGTTAGTTTTGCGGTATGTTTTTATCGATACTATTCTGCGGTATGTTTGTATCATTATTATTCTGCGGTATGTTTGTATCATTACTATTCTGCGGTATGTTTTTATCTATGTTATTTTGCGGTATGTTTGTATCATTACTATTCTGCGGTATGTTTTTATCTATGTTATTCTGCGGTATGTTTTTTCATTACCATTCTGCGGTATGTTTTTATCGTTACTATTCTGCGGTATGTTTTTATCTATGTTATTTTGCGGTATGTTTTTATCGATACTATTCTGCGGTATGTTTGTATCATTATTATTCTGCGGTATGTTTGTATCATTACTATTCTGCGGTATGTTTTTATCTATGTTATTTTGCGGTATGTTTGTATCATTACTATTCTGCGGTATGTTTGTATCATTACTATTCTGCGGTATGTTTTTATCTATGTTATTCTGCGGTATGTTTTTTCATTACCATTCTGCGGTATGTTTTTATCGTTACTATTCTGCGGTATGTTTTTATCTATGTTATTTTGCGGTATGTTTTTATCGATACTATTCTGCGGTATGTTTTTATCTATGTTATTTTGCGGTATGTTTGTATCATTACTATTCTGCGGTATGTTTGTATCATTACTATTCTGCGGTATGTTTGTATCATTACTATTCTGCGGTATGTTTTTATCTATGTTATTTTGCGGTATGTTTGTATCATTACTATTCTGCGGTATGTTTTTATCTATGTTATTTTGCGGTATGTTTGTATCGTTACTATTCTGCGGTATGTTTTTATCATTACTATTCTGCGGTATGTTTTTATCTATGTTATTTTGCGGTATGTTTGTATCGTTACTATTCTGCGGTATGTTTTTATCATTACTATTCTGCGGTATGTTTGTATCATTACTATTCTGCGGTATGTTTGTATCATTACTATTCTGCGGTATGTTTTTATCTATGTTATTTTGCGGCATGTTTTTATCGATACTATTCTGCGGTATGTTTTTATCATTACTATTCTGCGGTATGTTTTTATCTATGTTATTTTGCGGTATGTTTTTATCGATACTATTCTGCGGTATGTTTTTATCATTACTATTCTGCGGTATGTTTTTATCTATGTTATTTTGCGGTATGTTTTTATCGATACTATTCTGCGGTATGTTTTTATCTATGTTATTTTGCGGTATGTTTTTATCGATACTATTCTGCGGTATGTTTTTATCATTACTATTCTGCGGTATGTTTTTATCTATGTTATTTTGCGGTATGTTTTTATCGTTACTATTCTGCGGTATGTTTTTATCGATACTATTCTGCGGTATGTTTGTATCATTACTATTCTGCGGTATGTTTTTATCTATGTTATTCTGCGGTATGTTTTTTCATTACCATTCTGCGGTATGTTTTTATCGTTACTATTCTGCGGTATGTTTTTATCTATGTTATTTTGCAGTATGTTTTTATCGATACTATTCTGCGGTATGTTTGTATCATTACTATTCTGCGGTATGTTTGTATCATTACTATTCTGCGGTATGTTTTTATCTATGTTATTTTGCGGTATGTTTGTATCATTACTATTCTGCGGTATGTTTTTATCTATGTTATTCTGCGGTATGTTTTTTCATTACCATTCTGCGGTATGTTTTTATCGTTACTATTCTGCGGTATGTTTTTATCTATGTTATTTTGCGGTATGTTTTTATCGATACTATTCTGCGGTATGTTTGTATCATTATTATTCTGCGGTATGTTTGTATCATTACTATTCTGCGGTATGTTTTTATCTATGTTATTTTGCGGTATGTTTGTATCATTACTATTCTGCGGTATGTTTGTATCATTACTATTCTGCGGTATGTTTTTATCTATGTTATTCTGCGGTATGTTTTTTCATTACCATTCTGCGGTATGTTTTTATCGTTACTATTCTGCGGTATGTTTTTATCTATGTTATTTTGCGGTATGTTTTTATCGATACTATTCTGCGGTATGTTTTTATCTATGTTATTTTGCGGTATGTTTGTATCATTACTATTCTGCGGTATGTTTGTATCATTACTATTCTGCGGTATGTTTTTATCTATGTTATTTTGCGGTATGTTTGTATCATTACTATTCTGCGGTATGTTTGTATCATTACTATTCTGCGGTATGTTTTTATCGTTACTATTCTGCGGTATGTTTGTATCATTACTATTCTGCGGTATGTTTTTATCTATGTTAGTTTTGCGGTATGTTTTTATCGATACTATTCTGCGGTATGTTTGTATCATTATTATTCTGCGGTATGTTTGTATCATTACTATTCTGCGGTATGTTTTTATCTATGTTATTTTGCGGTATGTTTGTATCATTACTATTCTGCGGTATGTTTTTATCTATGTTATTCTGCGGTATGTTTTTTCATTACCATTCTGCGGTATGTTTTTATCGTTACTATTCTGCGGTATGTTTTTATCTATGTTATTTTGCGGTATGTTTTTATCGATACTATTCTGCGGTATGTTTGTATCATTATTATTCTGCGGTATGTTTGTATCATTACTATTCTGCGGTATGTTTTTATCTATGTTATTTTGCGGTATGTTTGTATCATTACTATTCTGCGGTATGTTTGTATCATTACTATTCTGCGGTATGTTTTTATCTATGTTATTCTGCGGTATGTTTTTTCATTACCATTCTGCGGTATGTTTTTATCGTTACTATTCTGCGGTATGTTTTTATCTATGTTATTTTGCGGTATGTTTTTATCGATACTATTCTGCGGTATGTTTTTATCTATGTTATTTTGCGGTATGTTTGTATCATTACTATTCTGCGGTATGTTTGTATCATTACTATTCTGCGGTATGTTTGTATCATTACTATTCTGCGGTATGTTTTTATCTATGTTATTTTGCGGTATGTTTGTATCATTACTATTCTGCGGTATGTTTTTATCTATGTTATTTTGCGGTATGTTTGTATCGTTACTATTCTGCGGTATGTTTTTATCATTACTATTCTGCGGTATGTTTTTATCTATGTTATTTTGCGGTATGTTTGTATCGTTACTATTCTGCGGTATGTTTGTATCGTTACTATTCTGCGGTATGTTTGTATCGTTACTATTCTGCGGTATGTTTTTATCGTTACTATTCTGCGGTATGTTTTTATCTTTACTATTCTGCGGTATGTTTGTATCGTTACTATTCTGCGGTATGTTTGTATCGTTACTATTCTGCGGTATGTTTTTATCGTTACTATTCTGCCGTATGTTTGTATCGTTACTATTCTGCGGTATGTTTTTATCGTTACTATTCTGCGGTATGTTTTTATCGTTACTATTCTGCCGTATGTTTGTATCGTTACTATTCTGCGGTATGTTTTTTCATTACCATTCTGCGGTATGTTTGTATCATTACTATTCTGCGGTATGTTTTTATCGATACTATTCTGCGGTATGTTTGTATCATTACTATTCTGCGGTATGTTTTTATCGATACTATTCTGCGGTATGTTTTTTCATTACCATTCTGCGGTATGTTTTTATCATTACTATTCTGCGGTATGTTTTTATCGTTACTATTCTGCGGTATGTTTTTATCGTTACTATTCTGCGGTATGTTTTTATCGATACTATTCTGCGGTATGTTTTTTCATTACCATTCTGCGGTATGTTTTTATCGTTACTATTCTGCGGTATGTTTTTATCTATGTTATTCTGCAGTATGTTTTTATCGATACTATTCTGCGGTATGTTTGTATCATTACTATTCTGCGGTATGTTTTTATTGTTACTATTCTGCGGTATGTTTTTTCATTACCATTCTGCGGTATGTTTTTATCGTTACTATTCTGCGGTATGTTTTTATCTATGTTATTTTGCGGTATGTTTTTATCGATACTATTCTGCGGTATGTTTGTATCATTACTATTCTGCGGTATGTTTTTATTGTTACTATTCTGCGGTATGTTTTTATCTATGTTATTTTGCGGTATGTTTTTATCGATACTATTCTGCGGTATGTTTGTATCATTACTATTCTGCGGTATGTTTTTATTGTTACTATTCTGCGGTATGTTTTTTCATTACCATTCTGCGGTATGTTTTTATCGTTACTATTCTGCGGTATGTTTTTATCTATGTTATTTTGCGGTATGTTTTTATCGATACTATTCTGCGGTATGTTTGTATCATTACTATTCTGCGGTATGTTTTTATTGTTACTATTCTGCGGTATGTTTTTATTGTTACTATTCTGCGGTATGTTTTTTCATTACCATTCTGCGGTATGTTTTTATCGTTACTATTCTGCGGTATGTTTTTATCTATGTTATTTTGCGGTATGTTTTTATCGATACTATTCTGCGGTATGTTTGTATCATTACTATTCTGCGGTATGTTTTTATTGTTACTATTCTGCGGTATGTTTTTATTGTTACTATTCTGCGGTATGTTTTTTCATTACCATTCTGCGGTATGTTTTTATCGTTACTATTCTGCGGTATGTTTGTATCATTACTATTCTGCGGTATGTTTTTATTGTTACTATTCTGCGGTATGTTTGTATCGTTACTATTCTGCGGTATGTTTTTTCATTACCATTCTGCGGTATGTTTTTATCGTTACTATTCTGCGGTATGTTTTTATCTATGTTATTTTGCGGTATGTTTTTATCGATACTATTCTGCGGTATGTTTTTATCTATGTTATTTTGCGGTATGTTTTGATCGATACTATTCTGCGGTATGTTTTTATCGTTACTATTCTGCGGTATGTTTTTATCGTTACCATTCTGCCGTATGTTTTTATCGTTACCATTCTGCGGTATGTTTGTATCGTTACCATTCTGCGGTATGTTTTTATCGTTACTATTCTGCGGTATGTTTGTATCGTTACTATTCTGCGGTATGTTTGTATCGTTACTATTCTGCGGTATGTTTGTATCGTTACTATTCTGCGGTATGTTTGTATCGTTACTATTCTGCGGTATGTTTGTATCGTTACTATTCTGCCGTATGTTTGTATCGTTACTATTCTGCCGTATGTTTGTATCGTTACTATTCTGCGGTATGTTTTTATCTATGTTATGTTGCGGTATGTTTGTATCGTTACTATTCTGCGGTATGTTTTTATCGTTACTATTCTGCGGTATGTTTGTATCGTTACTATTCTGCGGTATGTTTTTATCGTTACTATTCTGCGGTATGTTTTTATCGTTACTATTCTGCGGTATGTTTGTATCGTTACTATTCTGCGGTATGTTTGTATCGTTACTATTCTGCGGTATGTTTTTATCGTTACTATTCTGCGGTATGTTTTTATCGTTACTATTCTGCGGTATGTTTGTATCGTTACTATTCTGCGGTATGTTTGTATCGTTACTATTCTGCGGTATGTTTTTATCGTTACTATTCTGCCGTATGTTTGTATCGTTACTATTCTGCGGTATGTTTTTATCGTTACTATTCTGCGGTATGTTTTTATCGTTACTATTCTGCCGTATGTTTGTATCGTTACTATTCTGCGGTATGTTTTTTCATTACCATTCTGCAGTATGTTTGTATCATTACTATTCTGCGGTATGTTTTTATCGATACTATTCTGCGGTATGTTTGTATCATTACTATTCTGCGGTATGTTTTTATCGATACTATTCTGCGGTATGTTTTTTCATTACCATTCTGCGGTATGTTTTTATCATTACTATTCTGCGGTATGTTTTTATCATTACTATTCTGCGGTATGTTTTTATCGTTACTATTCTGCGGTATGTTTTTATCGTTACTATTCTGCGGTATGTTTTTATCGATACTATTCTGCGGTATGTTTTTTCATTACCATTCTGCGGTATGTTTTTATCGTTACTATTCTGCGGTATGTTTTTATCTATGTTATTCTGCGGTATGTTTTTATCGATACTATTCTGCGGTATGTTTGTATCATTACTATTCTGCGGTATGTTTTTATTGTTACTATTCTGCGGTATGTTTTTTCATTACCATTCTGCGGTATGTTTTTATCGTTACTATTCTGCGGTATGTTTTTATCTATGTTATTTTGCGGTATGTTTTTATCGATACTATTCTGCGGTATGTTTGTATCATTACTATTCTGCGGTATGTTTTTATTGTTACTATTCTGCGGTATGTTTTTATCTATGTTATTTTGCGGTATGTTTTTATCGATACTATTCTGCGGTATGTTTGTATCATTACTATTCTGCGGTATGTTTTTATTGTTACTATTCTGCGGTATGTTTTTTCATTACCATTCTGCGGTATGTTTTTATCGTTACTATTCTGCGGTATGTTTTTATCTATGTTATTTTGCGGTATGTTTTTATCGATACTATTCTGCGGTATGTTTGTATCGTTACTATTCTGCGGTATGTTTTTTCATTACCATTCTGCGGTATGTTTTTATCGTTACTATTCTGCGGTATGTTTTTATCTATGTTATTTTGCGGTATGTTTTTATCGATACTATTCTGCGGTATGTTTTTATCTATGTTATTTTGCGGTATGTTTTGATCGATACTATTCTGCGGTATGTTTGTATCATTACTATTCTGCGGTATGTTTTGATCGATACTATTCTGCGGTATGTTTTTATCTATGTTATTCTGCGGTATGTTTGTATCATTACTATTCTGCGGTATGTTTTTATCGATACTATTCTGCGGTATGTTTTTATCTATGTTATTTTGCGGTATGTTTTTATCGATACTATTCTGCGGTATGTTTGTATCGTTACTATTCTGCGGTATGTTTGTATCATTACTATTCTGCGGTATGTTTTTATCGTTACTATTCTGCGGTATGTTTTTTCATTACCATTCTGCGGTATGTTTTTATCGTTACTATTCTGCGGTATGTTTTTATCGTTACTATTCTGCGGTATGTTTTTATCTATGTTATTCTGCGGTATGTTTTGATCGATACTATTCTGCGGTATGTTTGTATCATTACTATTCTGCGGTATGTTTGTATCATTACTATTCTGCGGTATGTTTTTATCGTTACTATTCTGCGGTATGTTTGTATCATTACTATTCTGCGGTATGTTTTTATCTATGTTAGTTTTGCGGTATGTTTTTATCGATACTATTCTGCGGTATGTTTGTATCATTATTATTCTGCGGTATGTTTGTATCATTACTATTCTGCGGTATGTTTTTATCTATGTTATTTTGCGGTATGTTTGTATCATTACTATTCTGCGGTATGTTTTTATCTATGTTATTCTGCGGTATGTTTTTTCATTACCATTCTGCGGTATGTTTTTATCGTTACTATTCTGCGGTATGTTTTTATCTATGTTATTTTGCGGTATGTTTTTATCGATACTATTCTGCGGTATGTTTGTATCATTATTATTCTGCGGTATGTTTGTATCATTACTATTCTGCGGTATGTTTTTATCTATGTTATTTTGCGGTATGTTTGTATCATTACTATTCTGCGGTATGTTTGTATCATTACTATTCTGCGGTATGTTTTTATCTATGTTATTCTGCGGTATGTTTTTTCATTACCATTCTGCGGTATGTTTTTATCGTTACTATTCTGCGGTATGTTTTTATCTATGTTATTTTGCGGTATGTTTTTATCGATACTATTCTGCGGTATGTTTTTATCTATGTTTTTTTTGCGGTATGTTTGTATCATTACTATTCTGCGGTATGTTTGTATCATTACTATTCTGCGGTATGTTTTTATCTATGTTATTTTGCGGTATGTTTGTATCATTACTATTCTGCGGTATGTTTTTATCATTACTATTCTGCGGTATGTTTTTATCTATGTTATTTTGCGGTATGTTTTTATCGATACTATTCTGCGGTATGTTTTTATCATTACTATTCTGCGGTATGTTTTTATCTATGTTATTTTGCGGTATGTTTTTATCGATACTATTCTGCGGAATGTTTTTATCATTACTATTCTGCGGTATGTTTTTATCTATGTTATTTTGCGGTATGTTTGTATCGTTACTATTCTGCGGTATGTTTGTATCATTACTATTCTGCCGTATGTTTGTATCATTACTATTCTGCGGTATGTTTTTATCATTACTATTCTGCGGTATGTTTTTATCTATGTTATTTTGCGGTATGTTTTTATCGATACTATTCTGCGGTATGTTTTTATCATTACTATTCTGCGGTATGTTTTTATCTATGTTATTCTGCGGTATGTTTTTATCGATACTATTCTGCGGTATGTTTTTATCGTTACTATTCTGCGGTATGTTTTTATCGTTACTATTCTGCGGTATGTTTGTATCATTACCATTCTGCGGTATGTTTTTATCGTTACTATTCTGCGGTATGTTTTTATCGTTACTATTCTGCGGTATGTTTTTATCGTTACTATTCTGCGGTATGTTTTTATCGATACTATTCTGCGGTATGTTTGTATCGATACTATTCTGCGGTATGTTTGTATCATTACCATTCTGCGGTATGTTTGTATCGATACTATTCTGCGGTATGTTTTTATCTATGTTATTCTGCGGTATGTTTTTATCATTACTATTCTGCGGTATGTTTTTATCGATACTATTCTGCGGTATGTTTGTATCATTACCATTCTGCGGTATGTTTTTATCGTTACTATTCTGCGGTATGTTTTTATCGTTACTATTCTGCGGTATGTTTGTATCATTACTATTCTGCGGTATGTTTTTATCTATGTTATTCTGCGGTATGTTTTTATCATTACTATTCTGCGGTATGTTTTTATCTATGTTATTTTGAGGTATGTTTTTATCGTTACTATTCTGCGGTATGTTTGTATCATTACTATTCTGCGGTATGTTTTTATCGTTACCATTCTGCGGTATGTTTGTATCGTTACCATTCTGCCGTATGTTTGTATCGTTACCATTCTGCCGTATGTTTTTATCGTTACCATTCTGCGGTATGTTTTTATCGTTACCATTCTGCGGTATGTTTGTATCGTTACCATTCTGCCGTATGTTTTTATCGTTACCATTCTGCCGTATGTTTGTATCGTTACCATTCTGCGGTATGTTTGTATCGTTACCATTCTGCGGTATGTTTTTATCGTTACCATTCTGCGGTATGTTTGTATCGTTACCATTCTGCGGTATGTTTTTATCGTTACAATTCTGCGGTATGTTTGTATCGTTACCATTCTGCGGTATGTTTGTATCGTTACCATTCTGCGGAATGTTTGTATCGTTACCATTCTGCGGTATGTTTGTATCGTTACCATTCTGCCGTATGTTTGTATCGTTACCATTCTGCGGTATGTTTGTATCGTTACCATTCTGCGGTATGTTTTTATCGTTACCATTCTGCGGTATGTTTGTATCGTTACCATTCTGCGGTATGTTTTTATCGTTACCATTCTGCGGTATGTTTGTATCGTTACCATTCTGCGGTATGTTTGTATCGTTACTATTCTGCGGTATGTTTGTATCGTTACTATTCTGCGGTATGTTTGTATCGTTACTATTCTGCGGTATGTTTTTATCGTTACTATTCTGCGGTATGTTTGTATCGTTACTATTCTGCGGTATGTTTGTATCGTTACTATTCTGCGGTATGTTTGTATCGTTACTATTCTGCGGTATGTTTTTATCGTTACTATTCTGCGGTATGTTTTTATCGTTACTATTCTGCGGTATGTTTGTATCGTTACTATTCTGCGGTATGTTTGTATCGTTACTATTCTGCGGTATGTTTGTATCGTTACTATTCTGCGGTATGTTTTTATCGTTACTATTCTGCCGTATGTTTGTATCGTTACTATTCTGCCGTATGTTTTTATCGTTACTATTCTGCGGTATGTTTTTATCGTTACTATTCTGCCGTATGTTTGTATCGTTACTATTCTGCCGTATGTTTTTATCGTTACTATTCTGCGGTATGTTTTTATCGTTACTATTCTGCGGTATGTTTGTATCATTACTATTCTGCGGTATGTTTTTATCGATACTATTCTGCGGTATGTTTGTATCATTACTATTCTGCGGTATGTTTTTATCGATACTATTCTGCGGTATGTTTTTTCATTACCATTCTGCGGTATGTTTTTATCATTACTATTCTGCGGTATGTTTTTATCGTTACTATTCTGCCGTATGTTTGTATCGTTACTATTCTGCGGTATGTTTTTTCATTACCATTCTGCGGTATGTTTGTATCGTTACTATTCTGCGGTATGTTTTTATCATTACTATTCTGCGGTATGTTTTTATCGTTACTATTCTGCGGTATGTTTTTATCGTTACTATTCTGCGGTATGTTTTTATCGATACTATTCTGCGGTATGTTTTTTCATTACCATTCTGCGGTATGTTTTTATCGTTACTATTCTGCGGTATGTTTTTATCTATGTTATTCTGCGGTATGTTTTTATCGATACTATTCTGCGGTATGTTTGTATCATTACTATTCTGCGGTATGTTTTTATTGTTACTATTCTGCGGTATGTTTTTTCATTACAATTCTGCGGTATGTTTTTATCGATACTATTCTGCGGTATGTTTTTATCGTTACTATTCTGCGGTATGTTTTTTCATTACCATTCTGCGGTATGTTTTTATCGATACTATTCTGCGGTATGTTTTTTCATTACCATTCTGCGGTATGTTTTTATCTATGTTATTTTGCGGTATGTTTTTATCGATACTATTCTGCGGTATGTTTGTATCATTACTATTCTGCGGTATGTTTTTATTGTTACTATTCTGCGGTATGTTTTTATCTATGTTATTTTGCGGTATGTTTTTATCGATACTATTCTGCGGTATGTTTGTATCATTACTATTCTGCGGTATGTTTTTATTGTTACTATTCTGCGGTATGTTTTTTCATTACCATTCTGCGGTATGTTTTTATCGTTACTATTCTGCGGTATGTTTTTATCTATGTTATTTTGCGGTATGTTTTTATCGATACTATTCTGCGGTATGTTTGTATCATTACTATTCTGCGGTATGTTTTTATTGTTACTATTCTGCGGTATGTTTTTTCATTACCATTCTGCGGTATGTTTTTATCATTACTATTCTGCGGTATGTTTTTATTGTTACTATTCTGCGGTATGTTTGTATCGTTACTATTCTGCGGTATGTTTTTTCATTACCATTCTGCGGTATGTTTTTATCGTTACTATTCTGCGGTATGTTTTTATCTATGTTATTTTGCGGTATGTTTTTATCGATACTATTCTGCGGTATGTTTTTATCTATGTTATTTTGCGGTATGTTTTGATCGATACTATTCTGCGGTATGTTTTTATCATTACTATTCTGCGGTATGTTTTTATCGTTACCATTCTGCGGTATGTTTGTATCGTTACCATTCTGCTGTATGTTTTTATCGTTACCATTCTGCGGTATGTTTTTATCGTTACCATTCTGCGGTATGTTTGTATCGTTACCATTCTGCGGTATGTTTGTATCGTTACCATTCTGCTGTATGTTTTTATCGTTACTATTCTGCGGTATGTTTGTATCGTTACCATTCTGCGGTATGTTTTTATCGTTACTATTCTGCGGTATGTTTGTATCGTTACTATTCTGCGGTATGTTTGTATCGTTACTATTCTGCGGTATGTTTGTATCGTTACTATTCTGCGGTATGTTTGTATCGTTACTATTCTGCGGTATGTTTGTATCGATACTATTCTGCGGTATGTTTTTTCATTACCATTCTGCGGTATGTTTTTATCGTTACTATTCTGCGGTATGTTTTTATCTATGTTATTCTGCGGTATGTTTTTATCGATACTATTCTGCGGTATGTTTGTATCATTACTATTCTGCGGTATGTTTTTATTGTTACTATTCTGCGGTATGTTTTTTCATTACCATTCTGCGGTATGTTTTTATCGTTACTATTCTGCGGTATGTTTTTATCTATGTTATTTTGCGGTATGTTTTTATCGATACTATTCTGCGGTATGTTTGTATCATTACTATTCTGCGGTATGTTTTTATTGTTACTATTCTGCGGTATGTTTTTTCATTACCATTCTGCGGTATGTTTTTATCGTTACTATTCTGCGGTATGTTTTTATCTATGTTATTTTGCGGTATGTTTTTATCGATACTATTCTGCGGTATGTTTGTATCATTACTATTCTGCGGTATGTTTTTATTGTTACTATTCTGCGGTATGTTTTTATCTATGTTATTTTGCGGTATGTTTTTATTGATACTATTCTGCGGTATGTTTGTATCATTACTATTCTGCGGTATGTTTTTATTGTTACTATTCTGCGGTATGTTTTTTCATTACCATTCTGCGGTATGTTTTTAACGTTACTATTCTGCGGTATGTTTTTATCTATGTTATTTTGTGGTATGTTTTTATCGATACTATTCTGCGGTATGTTTGTATCATTACTATTCTGCGGTATGTTTTTATTGTTACTATTCTGCGGTATGTTTTTTCATTACCATTCTGCGGTATGTTTTTATCGTTACTATTCTGCGGTATGTTTGTATCATTACTATTCTGCGGTATGTTTTTATTGTTACTATTCTGCGGTATGTTTGTATCGTTACTATTCTGCGGTATGTTTTTTCATTACCATTCTGCGGTATGTTTTTATCGTTACTATTCTGCGGTATGTTTTTATCTATGTTATTTTGCGGTATGTTTTTATCGATACTATTCTGCGGAATGTTTTTATCTATGTTATTTTGCGGTATGTTTTGATCGATACTATTCTGCGGTATGTTTGTATCATTACTATTCTGCGGTATGTTTTGATCGATACTATTCTGCGGTATGTTTGTATCATTACTATTCTGCGGTATGTTTTTATCGATACTATTCTGCGGTATGTTTTTATCTATGTTATTTTGCGGTATGTTTTTATCGATACTATTCTGCGGTATGTTTGTATCGTTACTATTCTGCGGTATGTTTGTATCATTACTATTCTGCGGTATGTTTTTATCGTTACTATTCTGCGGTATGTTTTTATCGTTACTATTCTGCGGTATGTTTTTATCGTTACTATTCTGCGGTATGTTTTTTCATTACCATTCTGCGGTATGTTTTTATCGTTACTATTCTGCGGTATGTTTTTATCGTTACTATTCTGCGGTATGTTTTTATCTATGTTATTCTGCGGTATGTTTTGATCGATACTATTCTGCGGTATGTTTGTATCATTACTATTCTGCGGTATGTTTGTATCATTACTATTCTGCGGTATGTTTTTATCGTTACTATTCTGCGGTATGTTTGTATCATTACTATTCTGCGGTATGTTTTTATCTATGTTAGTTTTGCGGTATGTTTTTATCGATACTATTCTGCGGTATGTTTGTATCATTATTATTCTGCGGTATGTTTGTATCATTGCTATTCTGCGGTATGTTTTTATCTATGTTATTTTGCGGTATGTTTGTATCATTACTATTCTGCGGTATGTTTTTATCTATGTTATTCTGCGGTATGTTTTTTCATTACCATTCTGCGGTATGTTTTTATCGTTACTATTCTGCGGTATGTTTTTATCTATGTTATTTTGCGGTATGTTTTTATCGATACTATTCTGCGGTATGTTTTTATCTATGTTATTTTGCGGTATGTTTGTATCATTACTATTCTGCGGTATGTTTGTATCATTACTATTCTGCGGTATGTTTTTATCTATGTTATTTTGCGGTATGTTTGTATCATTACTATTCTGCGGTATGTTTGTATCATTACTATTCTGCGGTATGTTTTTATCGTTACTATTCTGCGGTATGTTTGTATCATTACTATTCTGCGGTATGTTTTTATCTATGTTAGTTTTGCGGTATGTTTTTATCGATACTATTCTGCGGTATGTTTGTATCATTATTATTCTGCGGTATGTTTGTATCATTACTATTCTGCGGTATGTTTTTATCTATGTTATTTTGCGGTATGTTTGTATCATTACTATTCTGCGGTATGTTTTTATCTATGTTATTCTGCGGTATGTTTTTTCATTACCATTCTGCGGTATGTTTTTATCGTTACTATTCTGCGGTATGTTTTTATCTATGTTATTTTGCGGTATGTTTTTATCGATACTATTCTGCGGTATGTTTGTATCATTATTATTCTGCGGTATGTTTGTATCATTACTATTCTGCGGTATGTTTTTATCTATGTTATTTTGCGGTATGTTTGTATCATTACTATTCTGCGGTATGTTTGTATCATTACTATTCTGCGGTATGTTTTTATCTATGTTATTCTGCGGTATGTTTTTTCATTACCATTCTGCGGTATGTTTTTATCGTTACTATTCTGCGGTATGTTTTTATCTATGTTATTTTGCGGTATGTTTTTATCGATACTATTCTGCGGTATGTTTTTATCTATGTTATTTTGCGGTATGTTTGTATCATTACTATTCTGCGGTATGTTTGTATCATTACTATTCTGCGGTATGTTTGTATCATTACTATTCTGCGGTATGTTTTTATCTATGTTATTTTGCGGTATGTTTGTATCATTACTATTCTGCGGTATGTTTTTATCTATGTTATTTTGCGGTATGTTTGTATCGTTACTATTCTGCGGTATGTTTTTATCATTACTATTCTGCGGTATGTTTTTATCTATGTTATTTTGCGGTATGTTTGTATCGTTACTATTCTGCGGTATGTTTTTATCATTACTATTCTGCGGTATGTTTGTATCATTACTATTCTGCGGTATGTTTGTATCATTACTATTCTGCGGTATGTTTTTATCTATGTTATTTTGCGGCATGTTTTTATCGATACTATTCTGCGGTATGTTTTTATCATTACTATTCTGCGGTATGTTTTTATCTATGTTATTTTGCGGTATGTTTTTATCGATACTATTCTGCGGTATGTTTTTATCATTACTATTCTGCGGTATGTTTTTATCTATGTTATTTTGCGGTATGTTTTTATCGATACTATTCTGCGGTATGTTTTTATCTATGTTATTTTGCGGTATGTTTTTATCGATACTATTCTGCGGTATGTTTTTATCATTACTATTCTGCGGTATGTTTTTATCTATGTTATTTTGCGGTATGTTTTTATCGTTACTATTCTGCGGTATGTTTTTATCGATACTATTCTGCGGTATGTTTGTATCATTACTATTCTGCGGTATGTTTTTATCTATGTTATTCTGCGGTATGTTTTTTCATTACCATTCTGCGGTATGTTTTTATCGTTACTATTCTGCGGTATGTTTTTATCTATGTTATTTTGCAGTATGTTTTTATCGATACTATTCTGCGGTATGTTTGTATCATTACTATTCTGCGGTATGTTTGTATCATTACTATTCTGCGGTATGTTTTTATCTATGTTATTTTGCGGTATGTTTGTATCATTACTATTCTGCGGTATGTTTTTATCTATGTTATTCTGCGGTATGTTTTTTCATTACCATTCTGCGGTATGTTTTTATCGTTACTATTCTGCGGTATGTTTTTATCTATGTTATTTTGCGGTATGTTTTTATCGATACTATTCTGCGGTATGTTTGTATCATTATTATTCTGCGGTATGTTTGTATCATTACTATTCTGCGGTATGTTTTTATCTATGTTATTTTGCGGTATGTTTGTATCATTACTATTCTGCGGTATGTTTGTATCATTACTATTCTGCGGTATGTTTTTATCTATGTTATTCTGCGGTATGTTTTTTCATTACCATTCTGCGGTATGTTTTTATCGTTACTATTCTGCGGTATGTTTTTATCTATGTTATTTTGCGGTATGTTTTTATCGATACTATTCTGCGGTATGTTTTTATCTATGTTATTTTGCGGTATGTTTGTATCATTACTATTCTGCGGTATGTTTGTATCATTACTATTCTGCGGTATGTTTTTATCTATGTTATTTTGCGGTATGTTTGTATCATTACTATTCTGCGGTATGTTTGTATCATTACTATTCTGCGGTATGTTTTTATCGTTACTATTCTGCGGTATGTTTGTATCATTACTATTCTGCGGTATGTTTTTATCTATGTTAGTTTTGCGGTATGTTTTTATCGATACTATTCTGCGGTATGTTTGTATCATTATTATTCTGCGGTATGTTTGTATCATTACTATTCTGCGGTATGTTTTTATCTATGTTATTTTGCGGTATGTTTGTATCATTACTATTCTGCGGTATGTTTTTATCTATGTTATTCTGCGGTATGTTTTTTCATTACCATTCTGCGGTATGTTTTTATCGTTACTATTCTGCGGTATGTTTTTATCTATGTTATTTTGCGGTATGTTTTTATCGATACTATTCTGCGGTATGTTTGTATCATTATTATTCTGCGGTATGTTTGTATCATTACTATTCTGCGGTATGTTTTTATCTATGTTATTTTGCGGTATGTTTGTATCATTACTATTCTGCGGTATGTTTGTATCATTACTATTCTGCGGTATGTTTTTATCTATGTTATTCTGCGGTATGTTTTTTCATTACCATTCTGCGGTATGTTTTTATCGTTACTATTCTGCGGTATGTTTTTATCTATGTTATTTTGCGGTATGTTTTTATCGATACTATTCTGCGGTATGTTTTTATCTATGTTATTTTGCGGTATGTTTGTATCATTGCTATTCTGCGGTATGTTTGTATCATTACTATTCTGCGGTATGTTTGTATCATTACTATTCTGCGGTATGTTTTTATCTATGTTATTTTGCGGTATGTTTGTATCATTACTATTCTGCGGTATGTTTTTATCTATGTTATTTTGCGGTATGTTTGTATCGTTACTATTCTGCGGTATGTTTTTATCATTACTATTCTGCGGTATGTTTTTATCTATGTTATTTTGCGGTATGTTTGTATCGTTACTATTCTGCGGTATGTTTTTATCATTACTATTCTGCGGTATGTTTGTATCATTACTATTCTGCGGTATGTTTGTATCATTACTATTCTGCGGTATGTTTTTATCTATGTTATTTTGCGGCATGTTTTTATCGATACTATTCTGCGGTATGTTTTTATCATTACTATTCTGCGGTATGTTTTTATCTATGTTATTTTGCGGTATGTTTTTATCGATACTATTCTGCGGTATGTTTTTATCATTACTATTCTGCGGTATGTTTTTATCTATGTTATTTTGCGGTATGTTTTTATCGATACTATTCTGCGGTATGTTTTTATCATTACTATTCTGCGGTATGTTTTTATCTATGTTATTTTGCGGTATGTTTTTATCGATACTATTCTGCGGTATGTTTTTATCATTACTATTCTGCGGTATGTTTTTATCTATGTTATTTTGCGGAATGTTTTTATCGATACTATTCTGCGGTATGTTTTTATCATTACTATTCTGCGGTATGTTTTTATCGATACTATTCTGCGGTATGTTTTTATCTATGTTATTTTGCGGTATGTTTTTATCGTTACTATTCTGCGGTATGTTTTTATCATTACTATTCTGCGGTATGTTTTTATCTATGTTATTTTGCGGTATGTTTGTATCGTTACTATTCTGCGGTATGTTTTTATCATTACTATTCTGCGGTATGTTTGTATCATTACTATTCTGCGGTATGTTTGTATCATTACTATTCTGCGGTATGTTTTTATCTATGTTATTTTGCGGCATGTTTTTATCGATACTATTCTGCGGTATGTTTTTATCATTACTATTCTGCGGTATGTTTTTATCTATGTTATTTTGCGGTATGTTTTTATCGATACTATTCTGCGGTATGTTTTTATCATTACTATTCTGCGGTATGTTTTTATCTATGTTATTTTGCGGTATGGTTTTATCGATACTATTCTGCGGTATGTTTTTATCATTACTATTCTGCGGTATGTTTTTATCTATGTTATTTTGCGGTATGTTTTTATCGATACTATTCTGCGGTATGTTTTTTCATTACCATTCTGTGGTATGTTTTTATCGTTACTATTCTGCGGTATGTTTGTATCATTACCATTCTGCGGTATGTTTTTATCGTTACTATTCTGCGGTATGTTTTTATCGATACTATTCTGCGGTATGTTTTTATCTATGTTATTCTGCGGTATGTTTGTATCGATACTATTCTGCGGTATGTTTTTATCTATGTTATTCTGCGGTATGTTTTTATCATTACTATTCTGCGGTATGTTTTTATCTATGTTATTTTGCGGTATGTTTTTATCGATACTATTCTGCGGTATGTTTTTATCTATGTTATTTTGCGGTATGTTTTTATCGTTACTATTCTGCGGTATGTTTGTATCATTACTATTCTGCGGTATGTTTTTATCGTTACTATTCTGCGGTATGTTTTTATCGATACTATTCTGTGGTATGTTTGTATCATTACTATTCTGCGGTATGTTTTTATCTATGTTATTTTGCGGTATGTTTGTATCATTACTATTCTGCGGTATGTTTTTATCTATGTTATTCTGCGGTATGTTTTTTCATTACCATTCTGCGGTATGTTTTTATCGTTACTATTCTGCGGTATGTTTGTATCATTACTATTCTGCGGTATGTTTTTATCTATGTTATTTTGCGGTATGTTTGTATCATTACTATTCTGCGGTATGTTTGTATCATTACTATTCTGCGGTATGTTTTTATCGTTACTATTCTGCGGTATGTTTGTATCATTACTATTCTGCGGTATGTTTTTATCTATGTTATTTTGCGGTATGTTTGTATCGTTACTATTCTGCGGTATGTTTTTATCATTACTATTCTGCGGTATGTTTTTATCTATGTTATTTTGCGGTATGTTTGTATCGTTACTATTCTGCGGTATGTTTTTATCATTACTATTCTGCGGTATGTTTGTATCATTACTATTCTGCGGTATGTTTTTATCTATGTTATTTTGCGGCATGTTTTTATCGATACTATTCTGCGGTATGTTTTTATCATTACTATTCTGCGGTATGTTTTTATCTATGTTATTTTGCGGTATGTTTTTATCGATACTATTCTGCGGTATGTTTTTATCATTACTATTCTGCGGTATGTTTTTATCTATGTTATTTTGCGGTATGTTTTTATCGATACTATTCTGCGGTATGTTTTTATCATTACTATTCTGCGGTATGTTTTTATCTATGTTATTTTGCGGTATGTTTTTATCGATACTATTCTGCGGTATGTTTGTATCATTACTATTCTGCGGTATGTTTTTATCTATGTTATTCTGCGGTATGTTTTTTCATTACCATTCTGCGGTATGTTTTTATCGTTACTATTCTGCGGTATGTTTTTATCTATGTTATTTTGCGGTATGTTTTTATCGATACTATTCTGCGGTATGTTTGTATCATTACTATTCTGCGGTATGTTTGTATCATTACTATTCTGCGGTATGTTTTTATCTATGTTATTTTGCGGTATGTTTGTATCATTACTATTCTGCGGTATGTTTTTATCTATGTTATTCTGCGGTATGTTTTTTCATTACCATTCTGCGGTATGTTTTTATCGTTACTATTCTGCGGTATGTTTTTATCTATGTTATTTTGCGGTATGTTTTTATCGATACTATTCTGCGGTATGTTTTTATCTATGTTATTTTGCGGTATGTTTGTATCATTACTATTCTGCGGTATGTTTGTATCATTACTATTCTGCGGTATGTTTTTATCTATGTTATTCTGCGGTATGTTTTTTCATTACCATTCTGCGGTATGTTTTTATCGTTACTATTCTGCGGTATGTTTTTGTCTATGTTATTTTGCGGTATGTTTTTATCGATACTATTCTGCGGTATGTTTTTATCTATGTTATTTTGCGGTATGTTTGTATCATTACTATTCTGCGGTATGTTTGTATCATTACTATTCTGCGGTATGTTTTTATCTATGTTATTTTGCGGTATGTTTGTATCATTACTATTCTGCGGTATGTTTGTATCATTACTATTCTGCGGTATGTTTTTATCGTTACTATTCTGCGGTATGTTTGTATCATTACTATTCTGCGGTATGTTTTTATCTATGTTAGTTTTGCGGTATGTTTTTATCGATACTATTCTGCGGTATGTTTGTATCATTATTATTCTGCGGTATGTTTGTATCATTACTATTCTGCGGTATGTTTTTATCTATGTTATTCTGCGGTATGTTTTTTCATTACCATTCTGCGGTATGTTTTTATCGTTACTATTCTGCGGTATGTTTTTATCTATGTTATTTTGCGGTATGTTTTTATCGATACTATTCTGCGGTATGTTTGTATCATTATTATTCTGCGGTATGTTTGTATCATTACTATTCTGCGGTATGTTTTTATCTATGTTATTTTGCGGTATGTTTGTATCATTACTATTCTGCGGTATGTTTGTATCATTACTATTCTGCGGTATGTTTTTATCTATGTTATTTTGCGGTATGTTTTTATCGATACTATTCTGCGGTATGTTTTTATCTATGTTATTTTGCGGTATGTTTGTATCATTACTATTCTGCGGTATGTTTGTATCATTACTATTCTGCGGTATGTTTGTATCATTACTATTCTGCGGTATGTTTTTATCTATGTTATTTTGCGGTATGTTTGTATCATTACTATTCTGCGGTATGTTTTTATCTATGTTATTTTGCGGTATGTTTGTATCGTTACTATTCTGCGGTATGTTTTTATCATTACTATTCTGCGGTATGTTTTTATCTATGTTATTTTGCGGTATGTTTGTATCGTTACTATTCTGCGGTATGTTTTTATCATTACTATTCTGCGGTATGTTTGTATCATTACTATTCTGCGGTATGTTTGTATCATTACTATTCTGCGGTATGTTTTTATCTATGTTATTTTGCGGCATGTTTTTATCGATACTATTCTGCGGTATGTTTTTATCATTACTATTCTGCGGTATGTTTTTATCTATGTTATTTTGCGGTATGTTTTTATCGATACTATTCTGCGGTATGTTTTTATCATTACTATTCTGCGGTATGTTTTTATCTATGTTATTTTGCGGTATGTTTTTATCGATACTATTCTGCGGTATGTTTTTATCATTACTATTCTGCGGTATGTTTTTATCTATGTTATTTTGCGGTATGTTTTTATCGATACTATTCTGCGGTATGTTTTTATCATTACTATTCTGCGGTATGTTTTTATCTATGTTATTTTGCGGTATTTTTTTATCGATACTATTCTGCGGTATGTTTTTATCATTACTATTCTGCGGTATGTTTTTATCGATACTATTCTGCGGTATGTTTTTATCTATGTTATTTTGCGGTATGTTTTTATCGTTACTATTCTGCGGTATGTTTTTATCATTACTATTCTGCGGTATGTTTTTATCTATGTTATTTTGCGGTATGTTTGTATCGTTACTATTCTGCGGTATGTTTGTATCATTACTATTCTGCGGTATGTTTGTATCATTACTATTCTGCGGTATGTTTTTATCTATGTTATTTTGCGGTATGTTTGTATCATTACTATTCTGCGGTATGTTTGTATCATTACTATTCTGCGGTATGTTTTTATCTATGTTATTCTGCGGTATGTTTTTTCATTACCATTCTGCGGTATGTTTTTATCGTTACTATTCTGCGGTATGTTTTTGTCTATGTTATTTTGCGGTATGTTTTTATCGATACTATTCTGCGGTATGTTTTTATCTATGTTATTTTGCGGTATGTTTGTATCATTACTATTCTGCGGTATGTTTGTATCATTACTATTCTGCGGTATGTTTTTATCTATGTTATTTTGCGGTATGTTTGTATCATTACTATTCTGCGGTATGTTTGTATCATTACTATTCTGCGGTATGTTTTTATCGTTACTATTCTGCGGTATGTTTGTATCATTACTATTCTGCGGTATGTTTTTATCTATGTTAGTTTTGCGGTATGTTTTTATCGATACTATTCTGCGGTATGTTTGTATCATTATTATTCTGCGGTATGTTTTTATCTATGTTATTTTGCGGTATGTTTGTATCATTACTATTCTGCGGTATGTTTTTATCTATGTTATTTTGCGGTATGTTTGTATCATTACTATTCTGCGGTATGTTTTTATCTATGTTATTCTGCGGTATGTTTTTTCATTACCATTCTGCGGTATGTTTTTATCGTTACTATTCTGCGGTATGTTTTTATCTATGTTATTTTGCGGTATGTTTTTATCGATACTATTCTGCGGTATGTTTGTATCATTATTATTCTGCGGTATGTTTGTATCATTACTATTCTGCGGTATGTTTTTATCTATGTTATTTTGCGGTATGTTTGTATCATTACTATTCTGCGGTATGTTTGTATCATTACTATTCTGCGGTATGTTTTTATCTATGTTATTTTGCGGTATGTTTTTATCGATACTATTCTGCGGTATGTTTTTATCTATGTTATTTTGCGGTATGTTTGTATCATTACTATTCTGCGGTATGTTTGTATCATTACTATTCTGCGGTATGTTTGTATCATTACTATTCTGCGGTATGTTTTTATCTATGTTATTTTGCGGTATGTTTGTATCATTACTATTCTGCGGTATGTTTTTATCTATGTTATTTTGCGGTATGTTTGTATCGTTACTATTCTGCGGTATGTTTTTATCATTACTATTCTGCGGTATGTTTTTATCTATGTTATTTTGCGGTATGTTTGTATCGTTACTATTCTGCGGTATGTTTTTATCATTACTATTCTGCGGTATGTTTGTATCATTACTATTCTGCGGTATGTTTGTATCATTACTATTCTGCGGTATGTTTTTATCTATGTTATTTTGCGGCATGTTTTTATCGATACTATTCTGCGGTATGTTTTTATCATTACTATTCTGCGGTATGTTTTTATCTATGTTATTTTGCGGTATGTTTTTATCGATACTATTCTGCGGTATGTTTTTATCATTACTATTCTGCGGTATGTTTTTATCTATGTTATTTTGCGGTATGTTTTTATCGATACTATTCTGCGGTATGTTTTTATCATTACTATTCTGCGGTATGTTTTTATCTATGTTATTTTGCGGTATGTTTTTATCGATACTATTCTGCGGTATGTTTTTATCATTACTATTCTGCGGTATGTTTTTATCATTACTATTCTGCGGTATGTTTTTATCGATACTATTCTGCGGTATGTTTTTATCTATGTTATTTTGCGGTATGTTTTTATCGTTACTATTCTGCGGTATGTTTTTATCATTACTATTCTGCGGTATGTTTTTATCTATGTTATTTTGCGGTATGTTTGTATCGTTACTATTCTGCGGTATGTTTGTATCATTACTATTCTGCGGTATGTTTGTATCATTACTATTCTGCGGTATGTTTTTATCTATGTTATTTTGCGGCATGTTTTTATCGATACTATTCTGCGGTATGTTTTTATCATTACTATTCTGCGGTATGTTTTTATCTATGTTATTTTGCGGTATGTTTTTATCGATACTATTCTGCGGTATGTTTTTATCATTACTATTCTGCGGTATGTTTTTATCTATGTTATTTTGCGGTATGTTTTTATTGATACTATTCTGCGGTATGTTTTTATCATTACTATTCTGCGGTATGTTTTTATCTATGTTATTTTGCGGTATGTTTTTATCGATACTATTCTGCGGTATGTTTTTTCATTACCATTCTGTGGTATGTTTTTATCGTTACTATTCTGCGGTATGTTTGTATCATTACCATTCTGCGGTATGTTTTTATCGTTACTATTCTGCGGTATGTTTTTATCGATACTATTCTGTGGTATGTTTTTATCTATGTTATTCTGCGGTATGTTTGTATCGATACTATTCTGCGGTATGTTTTTATCTATGTTATTCTGCGGTATGTTTTTATCATTACTATTCTGCGGTATGTTTTTATCATTACTATTCTGCGGTATGTTTTTATCTATGTTATTTTGCGGTATGTTTTTATCGATACTATTCTGCGGTATGTTTGTATCATTACTATTCTGCGGTATGTTTGTATCATTACTATTCTGCGGTATGTTTTTATCTATGTTATTTTGCGGTATGTTTTTATCGATACTATTCTGCGGTATGTTTTTATCATTACTATTCTGCGGTATGTTTTTATCTATGTTATTTTGCGGTATGTTTTTATCGATACTATTCTGCGGTATGTTTTTATCATTACTATTCTGCGGTATGTTTTTATCTATGTTATTTTGCGGTATTTTTTTATCGATACTATTCTGCGGTATGTTTTTATCATTACTATTCTGCGGTATGTTTTTATCGATACTATTCTGCGGTATGTTTTTATCTATGTTATTTTGCGGTATGTTTTTATCGTTACTATTCTGCGGTATGTTTTTATCATTACTATTCTGCGGTATGTTTTTATCTATGTTATTTTGCGGTATGTTTGTATCGTTACTATTCTGCGGTATGTTTGTATCATTACTATTCTGCGGTATGTTTGTATCATTACTATTCTGCGGTATGTTTTTATCTATGTTATTTTGCGGTATGTTTGTATCATTACTATTCTGCGGTATGTTTGTATCATTACTATTCTGCGGTATGTTTTTATCTATGTTATTCTGCGGTATGTTTTTTCATTACCATTCTGCGGTATGTTTTTATCGTTACTATTCTGCGGTATGTTTTTGTCTATGTTATTTTGCGGTATGTTTTTATCGATACTATTCTGCGGTATGTTTTTATCTATGTTATTTTGCGGTATGTTTGTATCATTACTATTCTGCGGTATGTTTGTATCATTACTATTCTGCGGTATGTTTTTATCTATGTTATTTTGCGGTATGTTTGTATCATTACTATTCTGCGGTATGTTTGTATCATTACTATTCTGCGGTATGTTTTTATCGTTACTATTCTGCGGTATGTTTGTATCATTACTATTCTGCGGTATGTTTTTATCTATGTTAGTTTTGCGGTATGTTTTTATCGATACTATTCTGCGGTATGTTTGTATCATTATTATTCTGCGGTATGTTTGTATCATTACTATTCTGCGGTATGTTTTTATCTATGTTATTTTGCGGTATGTTTGTATCATTACTATTCTGCGGTATGTTTTTATCTATGTTATTCTGCGGTATGTTTTTTCATTACCATTCTGCGGTATGTTTTTATCGTTACTATTCTGCGGTATGTTTTTATCTATGTTATTTTGCGGTATGTTTTTATCGATACTATTCTGCGGTATGTTTGTATCATTATTATTCTGCGGTATGTTTGTATCATTACTATTCTGCGGTATGTTTTTATCTATGTTATTTTGCGGTATGTTTGTATCATTACTATTCTGCGGTATGTTTGTATCATTACTATTCTGTGGTATGTTTTTATCTATGTTATTTTGCGGTATGTTTTTATCGATACTATTCTGCGGTATGTTTTTATCTATGTTATTTTGCGGTATGTTTGTATCATTACTATTCTGCGGTATGTTTGTATCATTACTATTCTGCGGTATGTTTGTATCATTACTATTCTGCGGTATGTTTTTATCTATGTTATTTTGCGGTATGTTTGTATCATTACTATTCTGCGGTATGTTTTTATCTATGTTATTTTGCGGTATGTTTGTATCGTTACTATTCTGCGGTATGTTTTTATCATTACTATTCTGCGGTATGTTTTTATCTATGTTATTTTGCGGTATGTTTGTATCGTTACTATTCTGCGGTATGTTTTTATCATTACTATTCTGCGGTATGTTTGTATCATTACTATTCTGCGGTATGTTTGTATCATTACTATTCTGCGGTATGTTTTTATCTATGTTATTTTGCGGCATGTTTTTATCGATACTATTCTGCGGTATGTTTTTATCATTACTATTCTGCGGTATGTTTTTATCTATGTTATTTTGCGGTATGTTTTTATCGATACTATTCTGCGGTATGTTTTTATCATTACTATTCTGCGGTATGTTTTTATCTATGTTATTTTGCGGTATGTTTTTATCGATACTATTCTGCGGTATGTTTTTATCATTACTATTCTGCGGTATGTTTTTATCTATGTTATTTTGCGGTATGTTTTTATCGATACTATTCTGCGGTATGTTTTTATCATTACTATTCTGCGGTATGTTTTTATCATTACTATTCTGCGGTATGTTTTTATCGATACTATTCTGCGGTATGTTTTTATCTATGTTATTTTGCGGTATGTTTTTATCGTTACTATTCTGCGGTATGTTTTTATCATTACTATTCTGCGGTATGTTTTTATCTATGTTATTTTGCGGTATGTTTGTATCGTTACTATTCTGCGGTATGTTTGTATCATTACTATTCTGCGGTATGTTTGTATCATTACTATTCTGCGGTATGTTTTTATCTATGTTATTTTGCGGCATGTTTTTATCGATACTATTCTGCGGTATGTTTTTATCATTACTATTCTGCGGTATGTTTTTATCTATGTTATTTTGCGGTATGTTTTTATCGATACTATTCTGCGGTATGTTTTTATCATTACTATTCTGCGGTATGTTTTTATCTATGTTATTTTGCGGTATGTTTTTATCGATACTATTCTGCGGTATGTTTTTTCATTACCATTCTGTGGTATGTTTTTATCGTTACTATTCTGCGGTATGTTTGTATCGTTACTATTCTGCGGTATGTTTTTATCGATACTATTCTGTGGTATGTTTTTATCTATGTTATTCTGCGGTATGTTTGTATCGATACTATTCTGCGGTATGTTTTTATCTATGTTATTCTGCGGTATGTTTTTATCATTACTATTCTGCGGTATGTTTTTATCATTACTATTCTGCGGTATGTTTTTATCTATGTTATTTTGCGGTATGTTTTTATCGATACTATTCTGCGGTATGTTTGTATCATTACTATTCTGCGGTATGTTTGTATCATTACTATTCTGCGGTATGTTTTTATCTATGTTATTTTGCGGTATGTTTTTATCGATACTATTCTGCGGTATGTTTTTATCATTACTATTCTGCGGTATGTTTTTATCTATGTTATTTTGCGGTATGTTTTTATCGATACTATTCTGCGGTATGTTTTTATCATTACTATTCTGCGGTATGTTTTTATCTATGTTATTTTGCGGTATTTTTTTATCGATACTATTCTGCGGTATGTTTTTATCATTACTATTCTGCGGTATGTTTTTATCGATACTATTCTGCGGTATGTTTTTATCTATGTTATTTTGCGGTATGTTTTTATCGTTACTATTCTGCGGTATGTTTTTATCATTACTATTCTGCGGTATGTTTTTATCTATGTTATTTTGCGGTATGTTTGTATCGTTACTATTCTGCGGTATGTTTGTATCATTACTATTCTGCGGTATGTTTGTATCATTACTATTCTGCGGTATGTTTTTATCTATGTTATTTTGCGGTATGTTTGTATCATTACTATTCTGCGGTATGTTTGTATCATTACTATTCTGCGGTATGTTTTTATCTATGTTATTCTGCGGTATGTTTTTTCATTACCATTCTGCGGTATGTTTTTATCGTTACTATTCTGCGGTATGTTTTTGTCTATGTTATTTTGCGGTATGTTTTTATCGATACTATTCTGCGGTATGTTTTTATCTATGTTATTTTGCGGTATGTTTGTATCATTACTATTCTGCGGTATGTTTGTATCATTACTATTCTGCGGTATGTTTTTATCTATGTTATTTTGCGGTATGTTTGTATCATTACTATTCTGCGGTATGTTTGTATCATTACTATTCTGCGGTATGTTTTTATCGTTACTATTCTGCGGTATGTTTGTATCATTACTATTCTGCGGTATGTTTTTATCTATGTTAGTTTTGCGGTATGTTTTTATCGATACTATTCTGCGGTATGTTTGTATCATTATTATTCTGCGGTATGTTTGTATCATTACTATTCTGCGGTATGTTTTTATCTATGTTATTTTGCGGTATGTTTGTATCATTACTATTCTGCGGTATGTTTTTATCTATGTTATTCTGCGGTATGTTTTTTCATTACCATTCTGCGGTATGTTTTTATCGTTACTATTCTGCGGTATGTTTTTATCTATGTTATTTTGCGGTATGTTTTTATCGATACTATTCTGCGGTATGTTTGTATCATTATTATTCTGCGGTATGTTTGTATCATTACTATTCTGCGGTATGTTTTTATCTATGTTATTTTGCGGTATGTTTGTATCATTACTATTCTGCGGTATGTTTGTATCATTACTATTCTGCGGTATGTTTTTATCTATGTTATTTTGCGGTATGTTTTTATCGATACTATTCTGCGGTATGTTTTTATCTATGTTATTTTGCGGTATGTTTGTATCATTACTATTCTGCGGTATGTTTGTATCATTACTATTCTGCGGTATGTTTGTATCATTACTATTCTGCGGTATGTTTTTATCTATGTTATTTTGCGGTATGTTTGTATCATTACTATTCTGCGGTATGTTTTTATCTATGTTATTTTGCGGTATGTTTGTATCGTTACTATTCTGCGGTATGTTTTTATCATTACTATTCTGCGGTATGTTTTTATCTATGTTATTTTGCGGTATGTTTGTATCGTTACTATTCTGCGGTATGTTTTTATCATTACTATTCTGCGGTATGTTTGTATCATTACTATTCTGCGGTATGTTTGTATCATTACTATTCTGCGGTATGTTTTTATCTATGTTATTTTGCGGCATGTTTTTATCGATACTATTCTGCGGTATGTTTTTATCATTACTATTCTGCGGTATGTTTTTATCTATGTTATTTTGCGGTATGTTTTTATCGATACTATTCTGCGGTATGTTTTTATCATTACTATTCTGCGGTATGTTTTTATCTATGTTATTTTGCGGTATGTTTTTATCGATACTATTCTGCGGTATGTTTTTATCATTACTATTCTGCGGTATGTTTTTATCTATGTTATTTTGCGGTATGTTTTTATCGATACTATTCTGCGGTATGTTTTTATCATTACTATTCTGCGGTATGTTTTTATCATTACTATTCTGCGGTATGTTTTTATCGATACTATTCTGCGGTATGTTTTTATCTATGTTATTTTGCGGTATGTTTTTATCGTTACTATTCTGCGGTATGTTTTTATCATTACTATTCTGCGGTATGTTTTTATCTATGTTATTTTGCGGTATGTTTGTATCGTTACTATTCTGCGGTATGTTTGTATCATTACTATTCTGCGGTATGTTTGTATCATTACTATTCTGCGGTATGTTTTTATCTATGTTATTTTGCGGCATGTTTTTATCGATACTATTCTGCGGTATGTTTTTATCATTACTATTCTGCGGTATGTTTTTATCTATGTTATTTTGCGGTATGTTTTTATCGATACTATTCTGC